>NC_087106.1:14674511-14704511 GCF_963855985.1 Ostrinia nubilalis
TTTTTTTTTTTTTTTCTCGTTCATTTTGGCCACTCAGAGGTTTTTATTATGGGAAGGGACGTTCACAATAAAACTTAGATACTAACTTACGCTATTTACAATTATTAACAATCTTCGAACCTTAGGTACCGGCAGGCGTGCCACTCGAGAGTTGGTGGAGTTGCGAGCCGGGCACGCGGCCCTCCGAGGCGGTGAGGGATGCCTGCTCACGGAGGGCCTGGGGGGACAGAAAAAGATAGACTGGGAGTGCTGGGGGAAAGAAGTAGAGAAGTTTCCCCCAGCACTAGCCTTTACAAGTTTATACATAGGCCGCCCAGTGCAGATGTTACAAACAAGGGATCTTAAACTAACTTACAACTAGTTTACAATATGTACTGGTAAACACAAGTTTCGACTTATTTCTAATTAATTATACTGGTTTATTTGGCTATGTACATGGTTACCAGGTCATTATTCACTACTTAATGATACAGTTAATTATTCTACACACACACGTTACATGAATTTACAAAGAAAAAGTCAATTAATGCAGTATAGACTGTAGGTTTTTTACAATAGAGAAGAGTTGAATTTTATTTAGTTGAACACAGGTAAGTTAAAAGATGGGAAAAAGCGCTAAGTTTGCTCAGATTATGCTGTAACAATTAATTATCAGTTATTTAATCTACACATGTTATATATATTTACAAAATAGTCAATTAGTACAATATAGGCAGTTGGTTTTTACAGTAGAAAATAAATACATTTTTAGTCAAACACAGGCAAGTTGGATAATGGAAGAATGCGCTTAATTTCGCTCGGATTATTATGTAATCAATTAATTATTAGGACTTAGTTACTTGAGTGTTTATCTTTAAGACAGTCCAGACCCGCGAGCCAGCCCCGAGGGCCACCAGCCTCACCCTGTGGGCCGGGACCGTGCACAGATCCTAATAGGCCACTGAGGCTGGGGCTAGCCCAGTGAAGGGCCACTCCTATTAAAATGCCAGCCCCTTGAGCCCCTCAGATCGCCTGTCCCACCAGCGCCAGCAGTGAGCGGGCGGAGCCCCGGGTCGGGCCCTTGGGTCGTAGACATAGTAATAATATACAAAATTTATTAATAGAGAGGCAAACTGATGTCGTTAATTAATTGATTTAAGAACTACGAGACCGTGAGAGCCATCAGGGCAAGCCCCGAGGGCCACCCAGGGTGTGATACAAAATGGCAATTAAATGGTAGAGCAATATTAATAAAAGAGATGAGACAATACATATTAAATTTGATCCTGCGGTCGGCGCCGCTCCGCCGAGCCTAGACGCCCACGCCGGTCAAGAAGCCGAAGGCCGGGCGCGGGGACAGCAAGCCGGGCCCAAGGGCCGAGGCCGACAGTCCCCGCGCCCGACCCACGGCCCCCAACCCAGCGTAGGTCAGTCCGTCAGAGCGGCGCCCATCCCAGGTTCCAGTTATAAACATTCTACACTAGCAAAAAATAAAAAGGACACACATATGGAACACAGAAAGAAAACTAGACTAAAAGAGGTGGTCACACGGCCGCCAAGACACAGCACACGACCAGTCCACAGGTGTTTTTGTGGCTGGTGGACTACAGAGAGTAGTCCACCTTGGCCAAGACTCTGGCCTTCATGGCCTTTTGCCGAGGGCAGGCCTGGTCGAGCGCTGCGTGCTTGGCGCCCGTGTCGGTCTTAAATCTCACGTTGTATGTTGTGCAGTTGGCGCAGCTTGGAGCCAGCGCCTTGTTGGGGCACTGCGACGGCAGGTGACCGGCCGTCGCGCAGTGTGCGCAGACTGGTGTCTCGGCGGAGCAGCGCGTCTGTGTGTGCCCGAACTGGAGGCAACGACGGCACTGCAGGAATGGAGAAAACTCCTCGGCGTGCACCCTCTGGTGGTCGAGGCGTACACGGCCCAGGGAGAGGATGGTGTGGAACACCCTGGGCGGCACCGTGAGGACCGCGTTGTATAGGTTGGGGTTCCGGTTCCTCCGCAGGAAGCGCAGCTTGATCCGCTCGTCGTTCCCCAGTTCAGGATTCTGCTCTCTCAAGGTGGAAATGAGGTCTTTGCTTGCCGTATCCTTGGAGATGCCCTTGAGGGCGATCATCGGCATGAGCTTCCGCTCCGGTTCAGCACTGACGCCGGAGGTCTCTGTATTGCTGTTAATGCGCCTCATCGCCTCCTTCAGGTGGTCCGTTGAGTCAAATTCAACCCTCGCCTTTCCCCGCGAGAGCATCTCAACCTTGGCCGCCGTGAATTTGACCTCGCGGAAAGGAATGGTGGCTCGCAAGGTCTTGGTTACCGCCTGTCTGTCGGCCTTCTGGTCTTTAGAGGCCATAATGAGCGCCGGGCGTGAGCTTCTCTCTTCCCGTAGCCGGGGCTGAGTGTCCCCTACCACGGGTTGAGCCGGCGTGGAGGCGAGTGTCTGGGCGTAGGTCTTGGTAGTGGAGGAGGAGGGCTGGGCGGTCAGAGTGGGTTTCATGCGCCCGAACTCTGTTCTTACCGCCTGGGTGACAGCCTTGGTCACGGCGGCCGCGAGAGCCTCCTCGCAGCAGTGGCTATTGGTGGTGGCAGCGGCGGTGGTGGTGGGTGCCGCTGGTGCTGGGCCCTTGTCCCGGCCAAATGCTGAAGACTCCCCCTCCAGGTGCTTGAGGTGTACCTTTTGAAGCAGTCGAGCCGCGTCCACGCTGCACTGGACCGCCCGCTCCCGGTTCTCCCTTCTCACACTCTTCTCCTCGTTGAGCAAGACAGGTATGGTGGCCATAAGGCCGTGGAGCTCTAATAGTAGCGAGGAGAGGGGAGTGTCTCCAAAGTCAGCGCTGGGGAAGTAGTTCGCAGGTGTCTTGCGCTTGCAGGCTGACTGCGAGGCGCCGGTGGCAGGGGTGCCGCGCGGGCGCGGAGTGGTCGCCGCCGGGGGTCGGTAAGTCCCAAAACCCCCAAGGCCCGCAGAGTTCACAGAGCTCACAGAGCGCGGTGAGTCCGCGCGGAGAGTTCCCACCGAGCTGGTTGGCGACAGGCACCTCTCGCTCTCTACAGACACGAAAGAATTGTCCGCGGAGTGCGCCTCAGAAAGACTGCTGAGGGGTGGAGAGCGAGATGCTGGTTGGGTGCTCGGTGCCTCGGTGACTTCCCGCGATCGCGCGCGGGTCAGCCTTCGGGAGGGAAGTGGTGATGACTTGGCTAGCGGCATCTTAAGCACTTACAGTCAGTCCAATGTCCAAAGTGTACACTGCAATCCAGGTAACACTGCAATCCTTAGATGAAGTCACCACACAGTAGTTCACTACACACTAATTTGCCACACGGCCAAAGTCACACAATAATGTTCCCACACAATCCAGTGTTTCACCGGCACTTGGTGATAGGCCGGGTGCGGACCGGGCGCGAGGACCGCCCAGTCGTCGACGTATGTTTCACCGGCACTTGGTGATAGGCCGGGTGCGGACCGGGCACGATGACCGCCCAGTCGTCGATGTATGTCTTCACCGGCACTTGGTGATAGGCCGGGTGCGGACCGACGCGGACCGACGCGGACCGGGCGCGAGGACCGGCGCGGACCGGGCGCGAGGACCGGCCGCGGACCGATGCGGACCGATGCGGACCGCCGCGGACCGATGCGGACCGCCGCAGACCAACGCGGACCGGCGCGGACCGACGCGGACCGGGCGCGAGGACCGCCCAGTCGTCTATGTATGTTTCACCGGCACTTGGTGATAGGCCGGGTGCGGACCGACGCGGACCGGCGCGGACCGGGCGCGAGGGCCGGGCGCGAGGACCAGCGCGGACCGACGCGGACCGACGCGGACCGGGCCCGAGGACCGGCGCGGACCGGGCGCGAGGGCCGGGCGCGAGGACCGGCGCGGACCGGCGCGGACCGACGCGGACCGGGCGCGAGGACCGGCGCGGGCCGGGCGCGAGGGCCGGGCGCGAGGACCGGCGCGGACCGACGCGGACCGACGCGGACCGACGCGGACCGGGCGCGAGGACCGGCTGTGGACCGAGCGAGGACCGCGGGGGTGGGGGGTGGTGGGGGGGGGGGGGGAAGTCAGGGGGGGGGTCTGTGGAGGGGGGGTGCGGGGGGGTGGGGGGGGGGGGGGGGGGCAAGTTTCGTGGGGCGGCTATTGGCGGGGAGAAAAAAATTTGGGGGGGGGGCAAAAAAAGTTGGGGGGGGGGGAGGGGGGGCAAGTTTCGTGGGACGGCCAATGGCGAGGAGAAAAAATTTTGGGGGGGGGAGAGGGGGGGGGGGCGGGGCGGGGGGCGGGCCACAAACTGCCGAGCCACACGGGCGCCGTGGACGGGCGCGAGGACCGGGCGCGAGCGCGGACCGACGCGGACCGACGCGGACCGGGCGCGAGGACCGGCGCGGGCCGGGCGCGAGGACCGGCGCGGACCGACGCGGACCGGGCGCGAGGACCGGCGCGGGCCGGGCGCGAGGGCCGGGCGCGAGGACCGGCGCGGACCGACGCGGACCGGCGCGGACCGGCGCGGACCGGCGCGGACCGACGCGGACCGGCGCGGACCGGTGCGGACCGACGCGGACCGGGCGCGAGGACCGAGCGAGGACCGGCGGAGCGAGGGACGCGCGCGACTCCGTCGAGCTCCAAGGGGCGACTGGTTAGGTTAGGTTAGGTTAGGTTAGGTTAGGTTAGGTTAGGTTAGGTTAGGTTAGGTTAGGTTAGGTTAGGTTAGGTTAGGTTAGGTTAGGTTAGGTTAGGTTAGGTTAGGTTAGGTTAGGTTAGGTTAGGTTAGGTTAGGTTAGGTTAGGTTAGGTTAGGTTAGGTTAGGTTAGGTTAGGTTAGGTTAGGTTAGGTTAGGTTAGGTTAGGTTAGGTTAGGTTAGGTTAGGTTAGGTTAGGTTAGGTTAGGTTAGGTTAGGTTAGGTTAGGTTAGGTTAGGTTAGGTTAGGTTAGGTTAGGTTAGGTTTTTTTTTTTTTTTTTTTTTTTTTTTTTTTTTTTTTTTTTTTTTTTTTTTTTTTTTTCGTGCAAATTTCTTGGAGATGTTATTTTTTCTCCATTTTATTCTTTTATTTGTATTTTTCTTTATTATTTTTACTATATTTTCCTTTTCTCTCTTTTCTTTCATAATTCTTTTCTTTTTATATTTCTTTATGATCTTAAAAACTAACATGCATTTTACAATCCTTATTGATAATGCCTATCCATTCTTTTCCAGACTTTCTCATGCGAAATCATTGGCTACTTGCTTAATCTAAGTTCATGCGGGTCTTTAAATGAATTTTCCAGTATTTATTTATTTACAGTGTTTCAAAAATGAGGCAAAAGCCAATAATTACAATAAAACAATCGACATACATTAAATTATTACAATAAATCCATAATTTGAAACAGGTAAAATTACAATAAAAATATTAAATAATAATAAGAAATAATTAGGTATAATAAGTTAAAATTAATTTAAAATTACATAATAATGGTTAAATTAAATTAAAATAAAATTAGTGTTAAAAATTTCAATTGATTTAAATTACAAAATATAAAAAGTGGCAAAAGCCGATAAAATTAAAACAATTTAGATAAAATTAAAACAATTTAAAACAAATAATGAGGCAATAGCCATAATAACAATATAATGTTTGAATTTATAAGCACAAAAGGACAGTAGGAGCGCTTCGTACTAATCTATATGTTTTTGGCGCCATTTGCCTTCGCTGTCTGGCGCATAACGCCTTCCGCGAAGGCCAGAAAATGGGCCCGGCTGGGATCGTCACCGACCAAGAAGGGAAAGCTAACCGGCTCAATCGCCCGTTGAATCCTGTGTTCGCAGTCATGACGCCTGGCCGAGAACCTAGGGCACTCGGTCAGGATGTGCTCTACTGTTTCGCTGGTTGAGTCGTCGCAGACACAGGTTTCAACCGGCGAGAGCTTAAACCTATGGAGGTAACTCCTCAGACCCCCGTGACCAGTGAAAAGCTGTGTAAGGACATTTGTCAGAGTCATCTTGGTGAAGACTCAAACTTTTTTCAAGGGGTTTTTATTTATCCTTTTTTCTTAATCTATTTTTTGCTTTTGCCTTCTGGCTGACTATTAAAAACCAACTTTATTTCTTTATTAAAAAATACTCAAAAACTTAATACTATTACATTTTGCTTACAGAACTAATACATTTTTCCTTATTCTATTTTGCTTAATACTACGTACAAGTTTTTCTTACTTTTCTCTACTTTCCTTAATCTAGAAACATTTTCTTATTTACTTACTTATGTTTATTACATTTTTTATTTATCTATTTGTTTACTATTTTTCTATTTCTTGCTAGTCGTATATAAATTCAATTTATAACTTTAGCAAGTGCTTAATTACTATTCCTCTTATTTACTACTCTACATATCCTAATGCAATAGTCGACGAAAATTTCTCTACTGTTTTTATTTAATAATAGGGCCGGTAGATTATCTTGGTTTATTACCATGTCTAATTTTGTTTCAGTGTCGTACCTCTCGCGGGCGTGGACGGGACACTCTGTGAGCAAGTGAAGGACTGTTTCTTCACAGTCCGGATTGCAGATACACGATGGGTTATCCCTGCACTTGAATCGGTTCAAGTACTGGGCGAACCCACCGTGTCCTGTTAAGATCTGGGTGAGCATCCCTGTCGGTCCTATCTTGCGAGCAAACTTGTACGCCGTGTATGCATCAGGGAGAAAAGACTTGGTGGTTGACGCGGTGTCACCCTGTGTGTACCTATCGTTCCATTTATCCAGGGTGTCTTCTCGAATTAGTCTCTTAACGTAAGAGATCGGACACCGGTCGTAGTCTGGCTTCCGTTTGGATGCCAGTGCTGCCTCCTTTGCCAGCTCATCGGCGCGCTCGTTGCCAGGAAGACCTGCGTGGGCTTTCACCCAGAACAAAGACACAGCTTTGCCTTGGGTGGAGGCCGTCCGCAGATTCTTCCTCGTCTCCACAGCAAGAGGGTGAAGTGAGTCATGGTTTGTGATCGTCTCCAGCGCTGCCCTCGAATCACTGTATAGACCATAACTCGCTTCCGCCCCTTTTAGGATTTGGCCCGACGCCTTCCATATGGCCAAGAGTTCCGCCTGATAGACCGTGCAGTACGCGGATAAGCTGAGTTTGGAGTTCCGGATCTCGGCCTCATTATTCCACCAGGATAATGCGGCTCCGACCTTCCCTTCAATCTTGCTCCCGTCGGTGAAGATTCGCACCGCCTGCACGTTGTGTTGGTCCACAAGGTGTTGATCTACCAGACTCACGAACTCGAGGCTCATATGTTCAGCGGGATGTGGAGCTTCTGCAAACCCTACCACACTCTCGGTCTCTCTGTCTCCCAGAACCGGCGGGGGCGACCCTCTCCTCGCAAAGTACAGGGCAGCTGCCTCCTGTATTCGCAGGTCGAGAGGAAGTATCCCCGCCAGTGCCAGTGCCGAGTGTAGAGAGACTGTGCGGTAGGATTTACATAGCTTTTGGGCGAAACCCCTTTGCACTGTAGAGAGCAACTTTTGCACCCCCAGCTTACTTGATGCAGGCGCCCAAGCTGCCGCCGCATACATGATGATGGGCTCTACTGTTGCTACATATATGGTCCTGATTATGTCTTGATGTAGACCCCAACTGACCTTAGCTGCTCTCGAGAGTTGTTTGTAAATGTCCAGTGCCTTTTTGCACTGGAGCGCAACATGTGTGTTAAATGTCAGCTTATGGTCAATGGTGAGCCCTAAAATCTTTACCTCCGTTGACAGTCCAATGTCAACCCCTCCCATGGTCAGCAGCGGGTCGTCGTACCTCAGTTTTCTCGTCAAAACCATGGCGCACGTCTTGTGAGGCGCGAACTTCAACTTATTTACGACTCCCCACCGCTGAACAAAGGCTAGAGCGGCATTGGCCTGTCTCGACACCTCAAGACCAGTGTCCCCATCGAACACCATCACCACGTCGTCCGCGAAGGCTTGCACGTAGTATTGCCTCCTCTCCAATTCCTGCAGCAGAGGGTCAAGAAGGACATTCCACAGGATCGGGCCACCGATTGACCCTTGCACACATCCTTTGTTCGTGCTCCTCGTGCATTCCTCCCCGGCGTACCTTACTTTGACTCTTCTGCAGTCGAGGTAGCTGTCCAGTAGCCTCCTGATATTGACCGGGCACTTTTCCTCAGCCAGACGGACTCTGATAGCTGGCCACCACGCGCTATCGAAGGCGCCCTCTATATCCAATGACACTAGGGTTACTAGCTTCTTCAGCCCAATCTTACCCTTGATGTGGTGTATTAGTTTATAGAGGGCGTCCTCGGTGCTCCTCTGGGGCATGAATCCGTACTGGCGAGTACTAATCCGCGGTACTAGGTGCCATTTCATCCGTGCTACTACCATCTTCTCCAGGATCTTTCCCAAGACCGGCAACAGGCCAATTGGTCTGTATGCCTTGGGATTCGTGTAATCTTCCTTGCCCGGTTTTCTTAATACCACAACAGTGGCTTCCTTCCAAATGTCCGGGAAGTGCCCTATCTCAAGGCACTTGTTGGCCAGGGCAAGGAAGGCGTCCAGATCCTGGTAGATCGCTCTCCTGCAGATGTCTGCCGTGAAGCCATCCGCTCCGGGGGCCTTCTTTGGGTTGAAACTCCCCACCGCGGTCTGTAGCTCCAGCGGTGTAAACGGTGGATCATGGTGTTCATCATGACCCAGGTCGTTTACCCGCTTTGCCGCCTCTCTGGTCCGGCGATGGTCTTCGTTATCTGTTGCCTCCAGGTCTTTCGGGTAGAATGTCTCCGCTAGAAGGTTCACCGATTCTCTTGGGTTCAGGAATGCACCGTCTTTGGTTAGGGTCAAGTCTTCTTGTCTCCTGGTGGTTCTCCTTATGACTCTATATATCCCCTCCCAGAGTCCTTCCCGATCCTGTTTCTCGCAGAACTCCTTCCAACTTGCTATTTGGGCTTTCTTGGCTTGGCACTCGTAGGCTTCCTTCTTTTCTAGGTACTGGGCTACCACTATTTCTCTGCGGTACGGCGCCGCGTTCTTGATCTTTCGCCTGAAGGTAGTGGTAACCCTTTTTAGCCTCGTGAGCTCATCATTCCACCATGGGACTTTGAGTACCTCAGTACTCCTTTTGGCTGGCATACTAAACTGGCATGCTGCCGTTATGCTGTTTGAATAATTTTGTATAACTTGTTCCAAATCGTTTTTGTCACTAATATTATTAATTAATTCGATATTAATATTGTTTTGCAATTTTATTTCTGAAAATTTTTCTCTAAAAATGTCCCAATTCGCCTTCTTTGTATTATAGAGCCTGGTGGTTCGCTCCACTCTCAGGCCTCGACTTTTGCGGAGACTAATGTGAAAAAGTATGGCGTTGTGGTCAGAGCTCGTCATGTTCTGGTCTACCCTCCAGTTATCTACCAGGTCCAGTAGATCTGTGGTGCAGGCTGTTATATCCACGTGGCTGGTGAACGCTCTTCCACCTCTGATGGTATCAAAGGTAGGCGTATCACCAGTATTTAGTACCTGAAGCCCAGACTCTTCCAGGGTCCCGGACAGTTCTTTCCCCCTGTGGTCTTCTACGGTGCTACCCCACCAGGTACTCTTAGCGTTGCTATCTCCTCCTATTAGCAGTGACATAGGGCCCAACTCCTCTCTGATGGTCCGAAGCTGCTCCAAGTATGGCTCTATGGGCTGGTCCGGTTCGAAGTAGAAGGATACCGCCGCGATTTCCCAAGCTGCGGTTCGGATCCTCACCACAACAATATTGTTGTTAGTGAGTTTCGGGCACTGGATGACGTCAAGGCTGTCGTCGAAGACAACTATTGCCGCCTTCACAGTCCCATCTCCTACTGTCGCATTTTGGTAGAGTCTCGCCCCACGGTAATCCTTCATCCTTCTCACCCCACCCACATACGGCTCCTGGAGCAGTGCTAGTGCGAGTTTACGCTCACTGGCCTCAATCATGAGTTCTGTGGTCGCCAGTTCCTTCCTCTGGAGGTTAGCTTGGGCCACTGTATAACGTCTGGTGGGGTTGCCTGCCCCGGAACAGCTATCGTCGCCCTTAGCAATACGCTATTTTTGCCCGCGCTAGCGCTTCCCACCGTCTACGTACGGGGCACTCGGCGCTGAAAGCGTTATGCTCTACTGGGGTGTCAACCTTCGCGGTCATGCAGTTGCAACAAGTTGGTGCTGCCGATGCCAACCAATCCGGGCAGTCCTGCTTCATGTGCAGTCCGCCACAATGACTACACTTCGGCACGGTCTCTTTGCAGAATCTCCTGCCATGTCCATATGCTAGGCACATGGAGCACTGCACCAAGGGAGATTGATCGTCCACCTTCACCCTCTGCATGTCGACGTGGACCGTGCCGCAGCTCATCATCCTGTTGTATATCTGAGGTGACACCCGTAGGACGATATGGTTCATGAGCGGATTCCTCGCCTTACGGCGGTACCTAAATTCCATCCTATCGTCCCCCTTGTCGAGGCCCTGGAAAACCCCTCCGTTCTGGTTTCTCAAGGCAGCGATGATATCATCGTTGGTATTGTACGACAATACATCCTTGAGGACCAGCATCGGGTCCTGGTTTTTCATCTCCTCGACAAGGAGTCGATCTCCTGCACTCTTTAGCCTGTCTTGAACCTTTTGCCGTTCCTCTACTGTTCTGCATCCTATAATAACCTTTTTGTCCTTCACCTTCCTGACCCTCTCCACAGTCACCCAGCCGTCTTTTGCGTTCACAGCCTGTCGGACCTGTTTGAGGACCTCTTCGCTGTTCTCTTGTTCATTCCGGGACGTAACAACGATGGAGTGTAAAGAGCTCCTATCGTTGTTATTGTTTGCTTGCCTTCTGCTCTGGTCCGCGGTTATTTCAGCGTAAGACGCTCTCTGGGTGGCCTGGTTGTTAAGGACGGACTCTCTGAGCTTTGATAGTTCGATGTTCGTCTGCTCTATCTTGTTGCTCTGCTCCTTTATGAGCTCTACCATTTCCTTACTAAGTGCTCTTGAGTCCTCCGTGTCCTTTTTGTCGTTCCCTTCCTTCTTTCCTTCTCTTTCCTTGCCCTTGAGTTCCTTGTTCTTATTCTTTTCCTCTTCCAATTCCGCCACTGCTTCCTTCAACAATTGGTAGAGCTTATCGACGGCCATAATCATGCCCTCTTTCAGGTCTGTCCTCAGATTGCGAGACTCATTAACATGAGATTTCGCCCTCTGAAGCCAGACCCGTCCTTCGTGAGCTCTACCTGTCAATTTCGCCGATTGTGGCGATTTTGTCGTCGTGGTTGTAGTTGAAGCCGGTGTCTCTACCGACGGTCTGCGAGCTGCCGGCCGCGTCTCGGCGGTTGGCGCTATCTTCAGCTTCAATTTAGGCTGACCAGTCATCTTGGTGGTAGTTTTTGTCGGTGGTGGTGATATAGTTATCACCTGTGAGTGCGGATGCGTTGCCGACGTACACGGCTTTGGGTCAGTCTTACCGCTCTCCCCTTCCCCTGTGCTGCGCCTCACCCTGGAGGCTGTAGTCGTATTTTTAGGCGAGGGTCCTGCCCTCTCCTTCTCAGTTGGGGATGTGGTAGGCTGGTCTGCCATCTTCTTTTTGGGTGTGTGTGCAATGGCGAACATTGGTCCTGGGGTTCGAGCCTTGTCAATTTGTAAATATAAAACTCAGTTCAATAAAACTGTCGTGCTATCTATACCAAAAGTGGTATAGAGTTCCAGTACAGTATAATAAAACAAAAATATACAGTAGAGTAAAATAAAATAACTAAGAGTAAGTACTTATCCTAGGTGTACCGGTCAATAGACTCGGTTCACGTGCGTCGGAGGAACAGGTAAGGTAATGTAGAGTGATAAAGCTTTATTTAAGTGTGTGTGTGTGTATGTGTGTGTGTGTTTGTGTGTTGTATGTGTGTGTGAGTGTAGATGTGAATGTGTTTTGTATGTGTATATGTGTGTGTGTATGTGTGTGCGTGTGTGTGTGTTAGGTTTATGTGTATATATGCAACTATTTTATGTACTAACCTTGTGTTTTTTCTCTTTCAGGTCGCGCTCTACCTACGCGTCAGTTCCAGCAGGGAAGCTCACCCGGGTGTCCAACAGTTGGTAAGTCAATTTTCTTACTTTGCCTTGGGAAGCGCAAGTTTCCCTATGCTCTACCTTACTTATTTACTATAATATTTGGCTATAGGCCTGTCCTTATATACTAATTTACTTAAAATTACTTTCTAGAAAAAATTTTTGAGTCAAAAAATTTTTGTAGAGTTTGGCTCTATGTAGAGCTTCAGACTCTATGTCACCGGATGGCTCTACTTATGGGCTTTCTAATGACCCAAGTCCTGATCCTCTACGACGGCTAGAAGCAAAGTTATCGGGGTTTTTATATTTCCAAAATGGCGGTCAAAATGGCCGACCAAATATTAAAACCCTGCTATCTTCCCTAATTTTGGCCGCAGAAAGCCGAGCGACGGCTCTTCTTGTTTCCCCTCGCGAGCTCTACACGAATCCGTGGGTATCTCTACAAAAAGTAGAGTCGCGTCAAAATCGCTCCTAAGCACGTGGATTCGGTAGAGTAAGCCGCGCCGATGTCGCCACTCGAAACCCCGTCCTCCTACGACACTCCTGTCCAAAGTTATGGCGTGTTTTGTAAAAACAAAATGGCGGCCCAAGATGGCTGCCGGATTTTAAGTGCCCGTAACTTTGGAGTCCGAGGTCGCAGGAAGTCGTGCGAGGGCTCGTTCTTCTCGCCCCGTCGAGCTCTACACGCCCGTACGCTTCGCCAAAATAGGTAGAGTCCCAATTTGGGTGCTCTATATTTTGGTAGAGTGGGTGTCCTTTGGTGGTGCTAGGACAGGTGGCAGATGTTATTTTGCCTGAAGCGTACCCGGATTGTAGAGCCCTTAATACTAACTCTCTCCCGGCTCTACCTAGAGTCAAAAGTTGTTAATAAAAAATGTAGCCCTCGGATAGCTAACCAATTTGCAAAAAACCCCGTTAAAAAAGACCGAATAGTTTCCGAGATATCGAATTTTAAAGATTTGACCTACTTTTAATTTACGTAATTACAATCCAAAAATGACCCCCCCTAATTTTGAATTTAGAATTTTGAAAACAATACTGTATGTTGAACCGGGAGAAAAAATAGCATTCACGGTCGAAAAACCTGAAAATGTCCCCTAGTTTTGATTTTATACCCCTTTCAAATTTTTGAACTTTTGGTTTGTTTACGTTTTTTGAATTTAAATACGCGCGAAATTTACAAACCAAAAATTCTGGGTTTTGACCTCTTGTTGCCAAATTTCCTACTCTATATTTTGAAACTTTGAAATTCTCAAAAAACGCCGACCTTCAGGGTTTTCAGGCCTTGTTATTGAAAAATGGGATATTTTACCTATTTGCCTGCTGAAAATGGTTCCTATTAATGATTTTAAAAATTTAAAAACGAACTAATAAAAAGATGAATTATTCTAAAAAATGCCAAATGAAATTTTAATTTTAAATTTAATTTAAACCTATTTAATTTTACTTATTAATTTTTGCAAAAATTTAAAAAGCACCTCGTATTTTTGTTTTAATATATATATTTAATGTTAACCCAGAATCTAAATCTTTATGAAAATGAAGTTTTTTCTGCTGAAAAGAATTTTGAAAATTTACACCCTTTAACCCTGAAAAAATTTTTTGAAAATTTCAAGTCTCAAATTGAAAAATTTTTTGAAATCAAAACCATTGACTTGACCCTTAGATAACTGTAAAAATATAAGAAATGTGAAATACCTAATAGTTTTTATTTAATAACAATTTTTATACGGTGACCTGGTGATTCCCAACTTATTTGTGCACTTTTTGGGCGAGTTCACTTTTTATTCCAGGCCCAAAATATTCCCCGATGTTGGTGACGCCCGGGATTTGATGGTGTCGTTTGATAGGGTGTAAAGAGCTCTATCGAACGACACTTTAATCAAAATTTTTTGACCACCCCTTCTATTATATTTTTAATTTACAAAACTTTGTTTACTTAAAATTTAACCGCAAATAAGTTGGTAATGCTATTTTAGACTATATTATATTACTAAATTTAAAAACTAAGAACGTGGATATGTTAATTCAGATGTCTATTTTACACTATAAAAATTTCACTAATATAGGGGGTGGTTTTCACCCTTAAATAATTTACTCTAACTTTAAAATCTTAATATCTTTTTAACTACTAACTATTTTAACACCAAATTTAAAACACTTATTAAACTAAAACTTATCTTTAATATATAGTCTCTTTTTCCAGGGTTGTCACCGCGGCGTCGACTCCAGGGCTGCCTCAAAGTTTGCAACGCCGGTTTGGGGTTGTTCCGCCGCTGCAACCCCCACGTGTTGGGTGTCGTTGAAAAGGTCTTGACGAGGCCGATGTGATGGTGGTCTTCTTTTGAGCCAAAAGACTCAAAAAGACGGACCACGTGCCACGTGGTTTGTATTTTTCTATTTCTCCCACCCCGAGGGTTCGCCAAAAAATTTTTTGGGAAGTCTCGAGGGGTAGGGGACGTCGAGGTGCACAGGATCAGCAATTAAAAGTTACAGGTCACCGCTGAAGTTCTCGAGCTGGAGCCGCTGGAAGTTTTGAAAACGGTTTTTTGACCACAAGTCGCTGAAACGTGAACCGATTTTCAGAAACTTTTCAGCTTTGGCACAGGCTCGTCGAGACGCTTCTTTTGATATATAGCACTTGTGGTAACAAACTGGTTTTAGGTCACTTTCAATTGCACTGAGTGTTTGTGAGGTTAGAAGTTTAGTTTTTCACTCATAACTTTCACACACTTTCTTCGATTTTGATAATTTTTTCACTACGATGTTCGTCTCCGCAGCGCGCTTCTTCTGATATGCCACTCGATGTAATTCGTGCGAAAAAACCCGCAACTTCAAATTTTTGTACTGGGAGCTCGTCAAAAGCGTGACGCTCGGCTCGAGGGGCGCGGGGGGACTGGGTTAGGTTAGGTTAGGTTAGGTTAGGTTAGGTTAGGTTAGGTTAGGTTAGGTTAGGTTAGGTTAGGTTAGGTTAGGTTAGGTTAGGTTAGGTTAGGTTAGGTTAGGTTAGGTTAGGTTAGGTTAGGTTAGGTTAGGTTAGGTTAGGTTAGGTTAGGTTAGGTTAGGTTAGGTTAGGTTAGGTTAGGTTAGGTTTTTTTTTTTTTTTTTTTTTTTTTTTTTTTTTTTTTCCAGTTTAGCCACAACGTTACATTTTATTAATGGGTAGGGGACATTCATGAGAACTTATTGACTAACTAATTAACTATAGCTAGTACATATTTATTCCAGTGTTTCGACCCTTGTTACCGGCGGGCGTGCCACGCCGAGAATGGGTGGAGTTACCCGCCGGATACAAGACCCACCGAGGCGGTGATAGATGCCTGCTCAAGGTGGGTCGGGGGACAGAGAAGAAAGACTGGGAGTGTTGGGGGAAGAAGTTCAGAAGATTCCCCCAGCACTAGCCTTTACAGTTGTGGATATTAGGCCGCCCAGTACGGATTTTTACAAAACAAGTTCTTATCCTAACTTAAACTATACTTACAATCAGAGTATACATAGAATAATTGTAGTTAATGTTGCTTAAGCCGAGGGCCGGGCGCGAGGGCAGCAGGCCAGGCCCGAGTGCCATAGCCAACCGCCCCCGCACCCGACCCCCGGTCTCCAGCCCAGCACAGATCACGTTTATATCCTAAATTTAAAATATATTTACAATCAAAATGTAGATGGGACACAAACAATCAATATTTACACTTGCGGGCAGGTTAATACAGAATAGTGGGGTGTTACATAAAGTGCTTGTTGAGCCGATGGCCGGACGCGACGGCAGCGGGCCAGGCCCAAGCGCCATAGCCCACAGCCCACCACCCCCGCATCCGACCCACGGCCCCCAACCCAGTACAGGTCAAGTTTTTATCCTAAATTTGCAGTATACTTACAGTCAAAAATGTACATATGACACAAGCGATATTTACATTTGCGGACAGGTTATTAAAAAAGAGAACAGAAATATAGTAGAGTGTTATATAGGGTGCTTGATGAGCCAAGGGCCGGGGCCCGGGCGCGGCGGCAGCGGGCCAGACCAGGCCATAGCCCCATAGCCCACCACCCCCGCACCCGACCCACGGCCCCCAGCCCAGCACTGATAAAATTTTTATCGTAAGTTAAAGTATGCTTACAATCGAAATGTAGATAAGACACAAATAATATTTACAGTTGCGAAGTTGCGGATAGATTTTAATTAAATTTTTTTTTTTTTTTTTTTTTTTTTTTTTTTTTTTTTTTTTTTTTTTTTTTTTTTTTTTTTTTTTTTTTTTTTTTTTTTTTTTTTTTTTTTTTTAAATTTAAAAGTTTCTGTGCTGGTGAAGCCTAAGACACAAATACTATTTACAATTGCGGACAGACTTTTTTTTTTTTTTTTTTTTTTTTTTTTTTTTTTTTTTTTTTTTTTTTTTTTTTTTTTTTTTTTTTTTTTTCCCCCATGACGATTAAATACTAAGACAATGTTTGTAAAGAAAGAGGCAACACATAATGAATTTAATCCTGTAATCGGCACCGCTCCGCCAGGCCTAGACACCCACACCGGTCAAGAAACCGAAGGCCGGGCGCGGGGACAGCAAGCCGAGCCCAAAGGCTAGAGCCGACCGTCCCCGCGCCCAACCCACGGCCCCCAACCCAGCGTAGAACAGCCTGTCAGAGCGGAACCCATCACAGGTACCCGGCACATACAAGTCATGGGCAATCTAAATAGATACAAAGAGTGAAAAGGATAAGTAGACAACCTTATATACAAATTAAATCAAAGGAGACACTGGAATCGGACATAAGATTATATATAGAAATTCTTACACTGATTTGCGGTTGTATACAATCAACTCACATTTAACAAGCAATAGACTCCCCTGAGTAACATAATCAACTAAGGCGCAGTTGCACCTATTAATCGTCATACCAGTCGAGAAGCCGGGCGCCGGGCGCGGGGCCGACAGGCCAGGCCCAAGAGTCAAAGCCGACCGTCCCCGCTCCCGGCCCCCGGCCCCCAACCCGGTACATTCATTAGTTCACATTTGCATTATTCATACACACATTATACTTATTCTGATTCTTTGATCAATAATCAACAGAGGGGGGGAGTCAATCAACAATGATAGTAATAATTGGGGTTATAAGGGAATCACCTCGGAGCTACGAAGACAGATAACAGACAAATAGAGGGCTGTCAGAGCCAATCAATCAATCGAGACAACCGCCCGCGAGCGGTTGGCAATAATAATAATAATGAAAGAAGTTGAATTAGATTAAATTAGGTTTAGGCGATTGGGACAGATCCCATCCCATCGACTCGATCCTATCCTAAACTCTACCTGAGCGGACTGCAAGTTAATAGATTAAGCACTACTGCTGAGGGAGGGCGAAACTTTCTACTACTCCCTCCACCCCTATCAATAATGCCGGGTCTACCCTGGCCCCCGGCGGGCAGGTTTCCATTATTTGGCTTGTGTAAAAGAAAAGGCCCTGAGGATAGGAGGGAGCGTAGCGGTTCACCGAAAGTTCGTATCCTTGATGTTTCCTGGCGAAATGCCTGGCAACGTGGGAATCCAGTTTTATTCCGCATAGGATGCATTGCCTGAACCTCATCGCAGCCGGCCCCTGGGTGGTTGGACGCCATCCCCAGCCCGGCCGCGGAGCCTGAAGAACCTCAGGTGTGAAGGAGGCGTGGGGAGGGGGGGTGATCATAGTATGAATATTTCCCCGCCCCTGAAGGGCAGGGGAGAGAGGGCGGGAGCAGGATGCCGTCGGCGGACCCCGGAGCCGGCCAGCGGATGTTGGCGAGGATGGTGCTGGTGAGGCCCCGGGAGGTGAAAGTCCCGGCCCCGGCGACCGCGAGCCCGAGCGACCCGGGGACCCAATCGGAGACAAAAGAGGGTTCATGCTGGTCATTTCGGCCAGAATGATGTCCACTTCCGAACATGCCGGGCCCCCCGGGCCCCCCAGATCACAGCCGCCCGAGGCCGGGGCCTGTGCCTGTGACGCGGCTGTAGTATCCGCTACCGCACCACTAGCCCGGCCGACAAGTCGGTGGCCTTCCTCAACAGCCGGCCCCAGGATGGCGTCCAAGAGCATCCCGTTTCGATTATGAAGCCCCAACAGCTGTGATTGATATCCTCTGAACTTCTCCAGGTCCTGGAGGAGTCTCGCGTGCGCATCCCTAACGGCTACGCACCGAGGGCTGACGCAGCGCGGCTTGTCAGACATGTTAGGCGAGGTCGGCAGTCGGCAAGGGGACAAAACAGAAGGAATTTACGGTTTTTAAACTATGAAAAAACCGAATATGGCAAGAAATGGTGAAGCCGAACGCCGCAGGAGCGCAGAGTCGACGGGACTGAGTCTATCTAGGCGAAAGAAGTCCGAGAATCAGACAAAAAATGGCCAAGTACAAAATTTTACTATGAGAATTTACTGAATTAAATTTGAAAACCAAAGGTGTCAATAAGTTCGTGAAATGAGAACGCAGAGGTCTAAGAGTTGCACAGGGGTGTCGGCAAGAATTTGACGCTCAAAATGATATAAGATACCCACGGGTGCAGTACTATTTTAGAATTTGGGAGTTAAATTTTGATTCTGTCGAGCTTCACCAAGTAACCTCGGTTCGGGCGAATTTACAGTGGATATTGGCGATTTCCCCCACTTCCCGACCTCCGATCGTAACAAATGAGGTATCTATGGGTAGGGCTTGCCGAGACGAACCCGAAGAGACGACAAAAGTCGGGGGTAATCCTAGAAAATTCCGGAAGTGACGCCCAAAAACCGTCCCAAATCCCAATAAAAACACCAAAAATCATTGAAGGGGCCGATTTTAGTATGTGAGGACACCGTCCAAACGTCACGGTCGTGTTGAGCCGAAAACGGAGAATTTATTTAGCAAAAGAATTGGAGATTTTACCAGCAAAGAAGAAAGAAGGCAAGTTTTACATAATTTACTAAGTCAAGGTCTAAAAAGTTAAACAAAATCTCTATAAGGAGTGCTCGAGGTCCCGGAAAAAGACAAAATCCTTATGCTCAAGGCTATGTGCACATCCCACAGGAAAGCCACTGTCTCTTAGGGGTTGAATGAATAATGCATGATACACGAGGTAAGTAAAATACAAAGAAGAAATTTTTAAAATAATAAAAAAAAAAGAAAAGGAGTAGGCTATTATTATTATATTATAGTACATCAACTAAAAGAAAAGAAAGGGAGGGAGGACCGTTAATATGTTTTACTTGTATCTATATACCTGTATTTATAGCTCACTAGTCTGCGTCCCGTTGTTAGATGATTTGACCTGGTCGTACATACATATACAGTCTAGCGCACAACCGACCGCACAAGCCCGTCCCCTCCCCCCACAGAGTCGCAAAGTCGAACGGCTCCCCCCCTCTCAACCCACACAGGCGCGAGGCAGGGATAGTGCCTTAAAAGGTGTTAAGGGTCTTGAGGGGAGGAGTCGTCGCAGGGGTAGGCACACATAAGGTGTTGAGACCTTCTTAGTTAACATGTATTTATGGCTGATCTAACTGCGCCCCACTGTTGAATGACTTTATCTGGTCGTAGATATATACTATCAAGCGCACAACCGACTGCACCAGCTCGTCCCTTGCTCCCAACGCCGCAAAGTCGAACGGTTCCACCCCCCTCAGCCCACATAGGATGTCGTGCTCCAGGCGCTTTGCCGCGAAGCGTGGGCAATGAACCAATAGGTGCCAAGGGTCCTGAGCGGAGGAGCCGTCGCAGGGGCAGGCATAAGTTGTCGAAATTTTAAAGCGGTGCAGGTAGCTGAGGTGCGCCCCATGCCCCGAAACAAACTGTGTCAGCTGGAATGACATCGGAGCCAGCGCTCGGAACCGTAGTATGTCCGCGAGGGCTGGGAATAGCCTCTTTGTTTGGGACCCCTGGGGCGCCTCCTCGTACCTGGTTTGCCACGCCTGGTGGGTCTCCGTCCGCAGGATCCCCTTGACATATGACATCGGGAAGTGGCAATAGCTTGGGGCCGTTCTCATGACCGCCGCCGCCCCGGCCTCCATATCCGCCCGGACATTGCCCGGAATTGCGGCATGGCCCTTGACCCAACAGAATCTTATTTCGCCGATTAGGGAATGCTCATGCACAATGCGATGAATCGCGGTCAGGATGGGCGCGACCGTGCTCCGCTGCTCCAAGGCGGTCAGGACGGATAGGGAGTCCGAGCATATCAAGGCATCGCGGTATCCCCGCAACGAGGCCAGGCGGCACGCCTGTAGGATGGCAAACGCCTCCGCCTGAAACACAGTGCACACATCGTGCAGCTTGAATCTGCGGGTGAGCACCGTGGGGCGCGCGTCCAAGTCGACACATACCACCGCGGCACCCACCGCTCCGTTCTCCTGTTTGCTCCCGTCTGTGTAGATCTGCACCGTGTCCCCCCGACATGCTGAACTAACGGCATCCGGTGAGACTGCAGTGCAGATCTGTGGCGAGATCCTGTGTGCAGGATGCAGGAGCTCCTCAATTCCAACAGGTGATTCTAAAGTGAGGTCGTCCGGCAGTACTCTGGTGGTCCTCCGGACCCGGGTGCGCTCAACTTCCGCCACCCGCAGCACCTCCAGGTCCAGTGGTGTGAACCGGGCCCAAGCCAGTGAAGCATTGGTGGAAACTGTTCGGTACGCTCTGGTTGCTTTTAGGGCAAATCCCCTTTGGAGCGCCAACAACTTTCCGGCATGGACCCGATGCCGGACAACGTGCCCCCACACACCGGCCGCGTACGTCACAATCGGGACGATGACGTACCGGTATATGGAGTCCACGTTGGCCGGGTGGAGACCCCAGGTGGGGCGAGCGAACAGGGCAAGCCGGTTATATATTTTGCCTGCGGTCTGCACGATGTGTTCAACGTGGGGAGCAAAGGACAGAGTCTTATCAATTATAATACCGAGCAACTTAATCTGGCCAGCAAATGGGACGGCGACCCCCGCCATAGTTAGTCTGATGCGAGCCGCTCTGGGAGAGAAGGCCAAGGCCTGGGTTTTGCTGGGCCCAAACACCAGCTTGAAACTCTGGCCCCAGTTGTAAATTTGGTCTAGCGCATTGCACGCGGCGTCCCTCAGGGCAAGCTCATCCCCGGCGCCCACCACAAGGAGGACGTCATCCGCATAGGCCTGAATGCGGCAGCCCGAGGGAAGTGCCAGGCCCAAGAGATCATCCAGAATGAGGTTCCACAGGGCTGGCCCACAAGCCGAGCCCTGTATGCACCCCCTCCGCATGTCTCTGGACGCTGTGGCCCCTGCGTAGTGAAGAGCGACCTTGCGGTCGTGCAGGTAATCATTGACGAGCCTAAAAATGTTCTGAGGGCATCCAATGTCCCGGAGACGACTGAAGACCGCGGGCCACCATGCCCGGTTAAATGCAGATTGTATATCTAGAGACACTGCCACACAGGGCATACGAGCCTGACGGAACCGGTTTATATGTTCTATGGCATCATTGAGGGCGTGTAGAGTGGAGGTGTTACGTCTGAAGCCGTACTGGAGCGGCGAGAGATTACCCGATATAGCCGAGTGATGAAGGAGGCGGCCCACGAAGAGCTTCTCGAGAACCTTGCCAAAGACGTTAATTAGGCCGATGGGCCGGTGTGATTTAACCGAGTCAGCCCCAGAGGCCCCCGGCTTAGGGATTATTCTGACCAGAGCAAATTTCCAGCTCTTAGGAAAGTGCCCCAGGGTCAGACATCGGTTAAAAAGGCCAAGGAAGAACTCCGGGAATGTCCTGACCGCCACCAGACAAATGTCTGAGGTGAGTCCGTCCACCCCCGGAGCCTTCCTGTGTGAAATTGAGCTTAAGGCTTCGATAATCTCCTCCAAGGTGAACGGGAGGTCGTCTCTGGTATTGGGCAAGGTGTCCCGGTCCGCCCTAAGAGCTGCTTGAAATGGGGTGTCCTGGTCCGGTGGGTCCTCGGGATAAAAGTGTCGCAGGAGAAATTCCGCAGAGTCTTCCGCGGAAACAGTGTGCCCGTCCGGCGTGGCCAAGGTGGCAGGTGGTTTTCTGGGAGCTCCGTCAGCGCGCACGACGGGGTTCGTCACCGTCCATACCTTTTCCAATGTTTGCGACTGACAAAACTCCCTGAAATTATCCCTAGCTGCCCGAGAGATGGACTGGGCATAGCGCTTCCTGAGGTCCGCGTACTCCCCCAGTATCGGGTCCGAGTGGCCCACGATCTGATTTCGCCTCCTCAGAGCACCAATCCGCCGGCCAAGCCGAGCCACTTGGCCCTTCATGGCCGACAGCTCGGCGGTCCAAAACGGGGCTCGCGGTGGGGGAAGGTTGCCATGCCGTGTTGGCATTGACTGCTCAGCAGCCCGGCAGACGGCCGCCGTAACCCCCAGAACAGCTGCATCCACTTCAGATGATGTTAAGTCTGGCAACTGCTCGGCCTCCACATCCATCCCCACCATAGCCGCAGCGAGAGAGTCCTTAAACACTCTCCAGTCGGTGGCGGGTGAAACTTTGTAGCGAAAAGTAGATTGTGGCGGCGGGTTGGGGACATAAGAGGACGACGTCACTAATACAAAAGCAATGGCAATATGTTGTGACGCCGTGATTGCGTCTTCTTCCGTGTGCCAATCGCGCACATGATGTGCTAAGTCAGATGCAATGAAAGTCAGGTCAATAGAACTGCTCCGCGGTCGGCCGTGCGTGATCGTCCTAAACGTAATTTGGCCCGAGTTGCAACACAGCAGATCCCTGGTCTGGGTAAAGTTGTAGATATAATGACCGGTTGAGTTAGCCGCCCTCGCGTAGTCCCAAAGTGGGTGGGCGGCGTTAAAGTCCCCCATGACGATGCACCGGGAGTTATCAATGCTATCCAAAAAGCGCACCAACGTTTGAACTGTAGGGGATTCAGCTACATTGCACCTCGGGGGCAGGTATATTGACACAAGAAATACGGGCATGCGCCCAACGGACATCCTAACAGTGACCAAATCAGGGGAACAAAATTGTGACAGTAAAATGGCCTTACAATCTAGAGCTAATTGCTTATCTATGTACATAGCGGCCCTAACAGGGTTATTGTGCCCGGATTGTTGGAAAACGACCGCCAGGTCCGAGCCCTTGGCCAAGCAGCCCGCCCCCCTGTAAGGTTCAGAGACCGCAGCAACCCCCACATTCCGACGATTGAAGGTAGACATCAGCTCATAAAAAGCCGACTGAGACTTGTCTAAATTGATTTGAATGAAACGAATGTTGGGGTCGCTCCTACGGGGCATAATCTACTTTTGATAGAATGCGATTTCTCATGGCTCTCAATCTGGGGCATGCTTGATCCAAGGCCGAGTGCTTGGCGGACGAGTCGGTCTTAAATTTCGCTCTGTAGGCGATACAATTGGCACACACAGGGGCCATAACCCTGTTGGGGCACTCCGCTACCTGATGTCCGGCGGTCGCGCAGTGGTGGCAGACAGGAGTAGTAGCCGGACAACGCGCCTGCGTATGTCCAAACAGCAGGCACCGGCGACACTGCACGAACGGTGAGAAGTCTTCGGCGTGCACCCGTTGATGGTCGAGGCGCACGCGACCGAGGTTGATGATGGCTTGGTACACCTTCGGCGGTACCATGATGACGGCGTTGTAGAGGCTCGGGTTGCGGTTCTTCCTAAGGAACCGCAGTTTAACTCGCTCTTGCTCCTCCTTACTCAGCTCGGGGTTTTGTGAGAACAAAGTATCAATAAGGTCCTCGCTTTCTGTATCCCTGGAGATGCCCTTGAGAGCAATCATTGGCATCAACCTCTTCTCGGGCTCGGCGCTGACCCCAGAGGCGTGTGTGCTGTCGTTGATGCGTTTGAGGGCCTCCTGGAGGTGGTCGGCCGAGTCGAACTCTACCCTAGCCTTCCCCCGGGAGAGCATCTCAATTCTGGCCGCCGTGAAGTTCACTTCCGAGAAAGGCACAGCGGTTTTTAAGGTCTTGGTGACCAGCTGTCTGTCGGCCTTCTGCGCAGTTGATGCCATGATGAGAGCTGGGCGTGCCCTCTGCTCATCTCGCCGCGGAAGATGGTAATTCCCAGCATTGGGCTGCGCCGGCGTGGAAGCCAGGGTCTGGGCGTAGGTTCGTGTACCAATGGGCTGGGCGGGCGAGATGGATTTCATGCGCCCGAACTCGGTTCTTACCGCCTGGGTCACGGCCTTAGTCACGGCGGCTGCGAGCGTCTCCTCGCAGCAGTGGCTGTTGGTGGTGGCGGCGGTGGCGGCAGCAGTGGCGGCAGGCGTTACTTGCGCCGAGCTTCCTTCCCGGCTAGGTGAGGATACTTCCAGGTATTTAAGGTGTATTTTCTGAAGTAATCGAGCCGCGTCCATGCTACACTGGACCGCCCGCTCGCGGTTCTCCTTCCTCACACTCTTCTCCTCATTGAGCAACGCTGGTATGCTGGCCATCAGGCCATGGAGCTCTTGGAGCAGTGGGGTGAAGAGCGTGTCTCCGAAGTCGGGTTTGGGGAAGGGAGTGGCCAGTATCTTGCGCTTGCAGGCTGACTGCGGGGCGCTGGTGGCAGAAGTGCTGCGCGAGCGCGGAGTGGCCGCAACAGGAGGTCGACGAATCTCCGAGTCGACGGAGTCCAGCGAGTGCGGTGAGTCAGCCCGAGCGGTTCCCACCGGGCTAGGTTGTGACGGGCACTTCTCACTCCCACTCTCCAGGGACATGAAGGAGTTGTCTACGGAGTGCGCCTCAGAAAGCCTACTGAGGGGCGGAGAGCGAGAGACGGGCTGGGTGTTTGGCGCCACAGTGCCTTCCCGCGATCCCGCGCGGGTCACTCTTCGGGCAGGGGGTGGTGGTGGTGACCTAGCTATCGGCATCTTGATCACTTACTGTCCGTCAGTCCAAAAGTCCAGGGTGTGCACTGCAGTCCAGAAAAACACTGCAATCCAGAGGTTGGCACAAAAGTTTCACTTCACCACACAGTGTTTCACCACTCAGTTGAAAGTCGCAACCCAATGTCCCCAGACAGTCCGATGTTTCACCGGTACTTGGTGATAACCGGTCGCGAGAATCGGGCGCGAGGACCGCCCTGTCGTCGATGTGAGTTCAACCGGCACTTGGTGATAACCGGGCGCGAGGGTCGGGCGCGAGGACCACACGGTCGTCGATGTAGGTTTCACCGGCACTTGGTGATAGGCCGGGCGCGAGGGCCGGGCGCGAGGACCGGGCGCGAGGACCGGGCGCGAGGGCCGGGCGCGAGGGCCGGGCGCGAGGACCGGGCGCGACGCCCGGGCGCGAGGACCGGGCGCGAGGGGCGGGCGCGAGGGGTGGGCGCGAGGGCCGGGCGCGAGGACCGCACAGTCGTCGATATACGCCGCACCGGCACCAGATGATAGCCTGGGCGCGAGGGCCGGGCGCGAGGACCGGGCGCGAGGGGCGGGCGCGAGGGGCAGGCACGAAGGCCGGGCGCGAGGACCGATCAGTCGTCGATATGCGCAGCACCGGTATTTGATGATAGCCTGGGCGCGAGGGCCGGGCGCGAGGACCGGGCGCGAGGGGCGGGCGCGAGGGGCAGGCGCGAAGGCCGGGCGCGAGGACCGATCAGTCGTCGATATGCGCAGCACCGGTATTTGATGATAGCCTGGGCGCGAGGGCCGGGCGCGAGGACCGGGCGCGACGCCCGGGCGCGAGGACCGGGCGCGAGGGGCGGGCGCGAGGGCTCGGTACTTAGGTGGGCTAGAAGGGTGGGCTCCAGAGGGGGTGCGGGGTAGGTGGTCGGGGGGGGGGGGGGTCAGGGGGGGTCCTTGGAGGGGGGGTGCGGGGGGGGGGGGGGGGGGGGCAAGTTTCGTGGGGCGGCTATTGGCGGGGAGAAAAAATTTGGGGGGGGGGGGCAAAAAATGGGGGGGGGGGGGGGGCAAGTTTCGTGGGACGGCTATTGGCGGGGAGAAAAAATTTTGGGGGGGGGCAAAAATTTTTGGGGGGGGGGAGGGGGGGCAAGTTTCGTGGGACGGCCAATGGCGAGGAGAAAAAATTTGGAGGGGGGAGGGGGTGGGAGGCGGGGCGAAGACAGTCGCGCGTCTGCCGCGGCCGAGGTCGGGCGCGAGGGCCGGGCGCGAGGGCCGGGCGCGAGGACCGGGCGCGACGCCCGGGCGCGAGGGGTCGGGCGCGAGGACCGCACTGTCGTCGATGCACACACTCGCCGGCACTTGGTGACAGCCGGGCGCGAGGGTCGGGCGCGAGGGGCGGGCGCGAGGGCCGGGCGCGAGGACCGGGCGCGAGGACCGGGCGCGAGGACCGGGCGCGAGGGGCGGGCGCGAGGGCCGGGCGCGAGGGCCGGGCGCGAGGACCGGGCGCGAGGACCGGGCGCGAGGGCCGGGCGCGAGGACCGGCGGAGCGAGGGACGCGCGCGACTCCGTCGAGCTCCACGGGGCGACTGGTTAGGTTAGGTTAGGTTAGGTTAGGTTAGGTTAGGTTAGGTTAGGTTAGGTTAGGTTAGGTTAGGTTAGGTTAGGTTAGGTTAGGTTAGGTTAGGTTAGGTTAGGTTAGGTTAGGTTAGGTTAGGTTAGGTTAGGTTAGGTTAGGTTAGGTTAGGTTAGGTTAGGTTAGGTTAGGTTAGGTTAGGTTAGGTTAGGTTAGGTTAGGTTAGGTTAGGTTAGGTTAGGTTAGGTTAGGTTAGGTTAGGTTAGGTTAGGTTAGGTTAGGTTAGGTTAGGTTAGGTTAGGTTAGGTTAGGTTAGGTTAGGTTAGGTTAGGTTAGGTTAGGTTAGGTTAGGTTAGGTTAGGTTAGGTTAGGTTAGGTTAGGTTAGGTTAGGTTAGGTTAGGTTAGGTTAGGTTAGGTTAGGTTAGGTTAGGTTAGGTTAGGTTAGGTTAGGTTAGGTTAGGTTAGGTTAGGTTAGGTTAGGTTAGGTTAGGTTAGGTTAGGTTAGGTTAGGTTAGGTTAGGTTAGGTTAGGTTAGGTTAGGTTAGGTTAGGTTAGGTTAGGTTAGGTTAGGTTAGGTTAGGTTAGGTTAGGTTAGGTTAGGTTAGGTTAGGTTAGGTTAGGTTAGGTTAGGTTAGGTTAGGTTAGGTTAGGTTAGGTTAGGTTAGGTTAGGTTAGGTTAGGTTAGGTTAGGTTAGGTTAGGTTAGGTTAGGTTAGGTTAGGTTAGGTTAGGTTAGGTTAGGTTAGGTTAGGTTAGGTTAGGTTAGGTTAGGTTAGGTTAGGTTAGGTTAGGTTAGGTTAGGTTAGGTTAGGTTAGGTTAGGTTAGGTTAGGTTAGGTTAGGTTAGGTTAGGTTAGGTTAGGTTAGGTTAGGTTAGGTTAGGTTAGGTTAGGTTAGGTTAGGTTAGGTTAGGTTAGGTTAGGTTAGGTTAGGTTAGGTTAGGTTAGGTTAGGTTAGGTTAGGTTAGGTTAGGTTAGGTTAGGTTAGGTTAGGTTAGGTTAGGTTAGGTTAGGTTAGGTTAGGTTAGGTTAGGTTAGGTTAGGTTAGGTTAGGTTAGGTTAGGTTAGGTTAGGTTAGGTTAGGTTAGGTTAGGTTAGGTTAGGTTAGGTTAGGTTAGGTTAGGTTAGGTTAGGTTAGGTTAGGTTAGGTTAGGTTAGGTTAGGTTAGGTTAGGTTAGGTTAGGTTAGGTTAGGTTAGGTTAGGTTAGGTTAGGTTAGGTTAGGTTAGGTTAGGTTAGGTTAGGTTAGGTTAGGTTAGGTTAGGTTAGGTTAGGTTAGGTTAGGTTAGGTTAGGTTAGGTTAGGTTAGGTTAGGTTAGGTTAGGTTAGGTTAGGTTAGGTTAGGTTAGGTTAGGTTAGGTTAGGTTAGGTTAGGTTAGGTTAGGTTAGGTTAGGTTAGGTTAGGTTAGGTTAGGTTAGGTTAGGTTAGGTTAGGTTAGGTTAGGTTAGGTTAGGTTAGGTTAGGTTAGGTTAGGTTAGGTTAGGTTAGGTTAGGTTAGGTTAGGTTAGGTTAGGTTAGGTTAGGTTAGGTTAGGTTAGGTTAGGTTAGGTTAGGTTAGGTTAGGTTAGGTTAGGTTAGGTTAGGTTAGGTTAGGTTAGGTTAGGTTAGGTTAGGTTAGGTTAGGTTAGGTTAGGTTAGGTTAGGTTAGGTTAGGTTAGGTTAGGTTAGGTTAGGTTAGGTTAGGTTAGGTTAGGTTAGGTTAGGTTAGGTTAGGTTAGGTTAGGTTAGGTTAGGTTAGGTTAGGTTAGGTTAGGTTAGGTTAGGTTAGGTTAGGTTAGGTTAGGTTAGGTTAGGTTAGGTTAGGTTAGGTTAGGTTAGGTTAGGTTAGGTTAGGTTAGGTTAGGTTAGGTTAGGTTAGGTTAGGTTAGGTTAGGTTAGGTTAGGTTAGGTTAGGTTAGGTTAGGTTAGGTTAGGTTAGGTTAGGTTAGGTTAGGTTAGGTTAGGTTAGGTTAGGTTAGGTTAGGTTAGGTTAGGTTAGGTTAGGTTAGGTTAGGTTAGGTTAGGTTAGGTTAGGTTAGGTTAGGTTAGGTTAGGTTAGGTTAGGTTAGGTTAGGTTAGGTTAGGTTAGGTTAGGTTAGGTTAGGTTAGGTTAGGTTAGGTTAGGTTAGGTTAGGTTAGGTTAGGTTAGGTTAGGTTAGGTTAGGTTAGGTTAGGTTAGGTTAGGTTAGGTTAGGTTAGGTTAGGTTAGGTTAGGTTAGGTTAGGTTAGGTTAGGTTAGGTTAGGTTAGGTTAGGTTAGGTTAGGTTAGGTTAGGTTAGGTTAGGTTAGGTTAGGTTAGGTTAGGTTAGGTTAGGTTAGGTTAGGTTAGGTTAGGTTAGGTTAGGTTAGGTTAGGTTAGGTTAGGTTAGGTTAGGTTAGGTTAGGTTAGGTTAGGTTAGGTTAGGTTAGGTTAGGTTAGGTTAGGTTAGGTTAGGTTAGGTTAGGTTAGGTTAGGTTAGGTTAGGTTAGGTTAGGTTAGGTTAGGTTAGGTTAGGTTAGGTTAGGTTAGGTTAGGTTAGGTTAGGTTAGGTTAGGTTAGGTTAGGTTAGGTTAGGTTAGGTTAGGTTAGGTTAGGTTAGGTTAGGTTAGGTTAGGTTAGGTTAGGTTAGGTTAGGTTAGGTTAGGTTAGGTTAGGTTAGGTTAGGTTAGGTTAGGTTAGGTTAGGTTAGGTTAGGTTAGGTTAGGTTAGGTTAGGTTAGGTTAGGTTAGGTTAGGTTAGGTTAGGTTAGGTTAGGTTAGGTTAGGTTAGGTTAGGTTAGGTTAGGTTAGGTTAGGTTAGGTTAGGTTAGGTTAGGTTAGGTTAGGTTAGGTTAGGTTAGGTTAGGTTAGGTTAGGTTAGGTTAGGTTAGGTTAGGTTAGGTTAGGTTAGGTTAGGTTAGGTTAGGTTAGGTTAGGTTAGGTTAGGTTAGGTTAGGTTAGGTTAGGTTAGGTTAGGTTAGGTTAGGTTAGGTTAGGTTAGGTTAGGTTAGGTTAGGTTAGGTTAGGTTAGGTTAGGTTAGGTTAGGTTAGGTTAGGTTAGGTTAGGTTAGGTTAGGTTAGGTTAGGTTAGGTTAGGTTAGGTTAGGTTAGGTTAGGTTAGGTTAGGTTAGGTTAGGTTAGGTTAGGTTAGGTTAGGTTAGGTTAGGTTAGGTTAGGTTAGGTTAGGTTAGGTTAGGTTAGGTTAGGTTAGGTTAGGTTAGGTTAGGTTAGGTTAGGTTAGGTTAGGTTAGGTTAGGTTAGGTTAGGTTAGGTTAGGTTAGGTTAGGTTAGGTTAGGTTAGGTTAGGTTAGGTTAGGTTAGGTTAGGTTAGGTTAGGTTAGGTTAGGTTAGGTTAGGTTAGGTTAGGTTAGGTTAGGTTAGGTTAGGTTAGGTTAGGTTAGGTTAGGTTAGGTTAGGTTAGGTTAGGTTAGGTTAGGTTAGGTTAGGTTAGGTTAGGTTAGGTTAGGTTAGGTTAGGTTAGGTTAGGTTAGGTTAGGTTAGGTTAGGTTAGGTTAGGTTAGGTTAGGTTAGGTTAGGTTAGGTTAGGTTAGGTTAGGTTAGGTTAGGTTAGGTTAGGTTAGGTTAGGTTAGGTTAGGTTAGGTTAGGTTAGGTTAGGTTAGGTTAGGTTAGGTTAGGTTAGGTTAGGTTAGGTTAGGTTAGGTTAGGTTAGGTTAGGTTAGGTTAGGTTAGGTTAGGTTAGGTTAGGTTAGGTTAGGT
>NC_087106.1:14707011-14727637 GCF_963855985.1 Ostrinia nubilalis
ACTGGTAAACACAAGTTTCGACTTATTTCTAATTAATTATACTGGTTTATTTGGCTATGTACATGGTTACCAGGTCATTATTCACTACTTAATGATACAGTTAATTATTCTACACACACACGTTACATGAATTTACAAAGAAAAAGTCAATTAATGCAGTATAGACTGTAGGTTTTTTACAATAGAGAAGATTTGAATTTTTTAGTTGAACACAGGTAAGTTAAAAGATGGGAAAAAGCGCTAAGTTTGCTCAGATTATGCTGTAACAATTAGTTATCAGTTATTTAATCTACACATGTTATATATATTTACAAAATAGTCAATTAGAACAATATAGGCAGTTGGTTTTTACAGTAAAAAATAAATACATTTTTGGTCAAACACAGGCAAGTTGGATAATGGAAGAATGCGCTAAATTTTCGCTCGGATTATTATGTAATCAATTAATTATTAGGACTTAGTTACTTGAGTGTTTATCTTTAAGACAGTCCAGACCCGCGAGCCAGCCCCGAGGGCCACCAGCCTCACCCTGTGGGCCGGGACCGTGCACAGATCCTAATAGGCCACTGAGGCTGGGGCTAGCCCAGTGAAGGGCCACTCCTATTAAAATGCCAGCCCCTTGAGCCCCTCAGATCGCCTGTCCCACCAGCGCCAGCAGTGAGCGGGCGGAGCCCCGGGTCGGGCCCTTGGGTCGTAGACTTAGTAATAATAAACAAAATTTGTTAATAGAGAGGCAAACTGATGTCGTTAATTAATTGATTTAAGAGCTACGAGACCGTGAGAGCCATCAGGGCAAGCCCCGAGGGCCACCCAGGATGTGATACAAAATGGCAATTAAATAGTAAAGCAATATTAATAAAAGAGATGAGACAATACATATTAAATTTGATCCTGCGGTCGGCGCCGCTCCGCCGAGCCTAGACGCCCATGCCGGTCAAGAAGCCGAAGGCCGGGCGCGGGGACAGCAAGCCGGGCCCAAGGGCCGAGGCCGACAGTCCCCGCGCCCGACCCACGGCCCCCAACCCAGCGTAGGTCAGTCCGTCAGAGCGGCGCCCATCCCAGGTACCAATTATAAACATTCTACACTAGCAAAAAATAAAAAGGACACACATATAAAACACAGAAAGAAAACTAGAATAGAAGAGGCGGTCACACGACCGCCAAGACACAGCACACGACCAGTCCACAGGTGTTTTGTGGCTGGAGGACTACAGAGAGTAGTCCACCTTGGCCAAGACTCTGGCCTTCATGGCCTTTTGCCGAGGGCAGGCCTGGTCGAGCGCTGTGTGCTTGGCGCTCGTGTCGGTCTTGAATCTCACGTTGTGCGTTGTGCAGTTGGCGCAGCTTGGAGCTAGCGCCTTGTTGGGGCACTGCGACGGCAGGTGACCGGCCGTCGCGCAGTGTGCGCAGACTGGTGTCTCGGCGGAGCAGCGCGTCTGAGTGTGCCCGAACTGGAGGCAACGACGGCACTGCAGGAATGGAGAAAACTCCTCGGCGTGCACCCTCTGGTGGTCGAGGCGTACACGGCCCAGGGAGAGGATGGTGTGGAACACCCTGGGCGGCACCGTGAGGACCGCGTTGTATAGGTTGGGGTTCCGGTTCCTCCGCAGGAAGCGCAGCTTGATCCGTTCGTCGTTCCCCAACTCAGGATTCTGCTCTTTCAAGGTGGAAATGAGGTCTTTGCTTGCCGTATCCTTGGAGATGCCCTTGAGGGCGATCATCGGCATTAGCTTCCGCTCCGGTTCAGCACTGACGCCGGAGGTCTCCGTATTGATGTTAATGCGCCTCATTGCCTCCTTCAGGTGGTCCGTTGAGTCAAATTCAACCCTCGCCTTTCCCCGCGAGAGCATCTCAACCTTGGCCGCCGTGAATTTGACCTCGCGGAAAGGAATGGTGGCTCGCAAGGTCTTGGTTACCGCCTGTCTGTCGGCCTTCTGGTCTTTAGAGGCCATAATGAGCGCCGGGCGTGAGCTTCTCTCTCCCCGTAGCCGGGGCTGAGTGTCCCCTACCACGGGTTGAGCCGGCGTGGAGGCGAGTGTCTGGGCGTAGGTCTTGGTAGTGGAGGAGGAGGGCTGGGCGGTCAGAGTGGGTTTCATGCGCCCGAACTCTGTTCTTACCGCCTGGGTGACAGCCTTGGTCACGGCGGCCGCGAGAGCCTCCTCGCAGCAGTGGCTATTGGTGGTGGCAGCGGCGGTGGTGGTGGGTGCCGCTGGTGCTGGGCCCTTGTCCCGGCCAGATGTAGAAGACTCCTCCAGGTGCTTGAGGTGTACCTTTTGAAGCAGCCGAGCCGCATCCACGCTGCACTGGACCGCCCGCTCCCGGTTCTCCTTTCTCACACTTTTCTCCTCGTTGAGCAAGACTGGTATGGTGGCCATAAGGCCGTGGAGCTCCAATAGTAGCGAGGAGAAGGGAGTGTCTCCAAAGTCAGCGCTGGGGAAGTAGTTCGCAGGTGTCTTGCGCTTGCAGGCTGACTGCGAGGCGCCGGTGGCAGGAGTGTTGCGCGGGCGCGGAGTGGTCGCCGCCGGGGGTCGGTAAGTCCCAAAACCCCCAAGACCAGAGTTCACAGAGCGCGGTGAGTCCGCGCGGAGAGTTCCCGCCGAGCTGGTTGGCGACAGGCACCTCTCGCTCTCTACAGACACGAAAGAATTGTCCGCGGAGTGCGCCTCAGAAAGACTGCTGAGGGGTGGAGAGCGAGATGCTGGTTGGGTGCTCGGTGCCTCGGTGACTTCCCGCGATCGCGCGCGGGTCAGCCTTCGGGAGGGAAGTGGTGATGACTTGGCTAGCGGCATCTTAAGCACTTACAGTCAGTCCAATGTCCAAAGTGTACACTGCAATCCAGGTAACACTGCAATCCTTAGATGAAGTCACCACACAGTAGTTCACTACACACTAATTTGCCACACGGCCAAAGTCACACAATAATGTCCCCACACAGTCCAGTGTTTCACCGGCACTTGGTGATAGGCCGGGTGCGGACCGGGCGCGAGGACCGCCCAGTCGTCGACGTATGTTTCACCGGCACTTGGTGATAGGCCGGGTGCGGACCGGGCACGATGACCGCCCAGTCGTCGATGTATGTCTTCACCGGCACTTGGTGATAGGCCGGGCGCGGACCGACGCGGACCGACGCGGACCGGGCGCGAGGACCGGCGCGGACCGGGCGCGAGGACCGGCCGCGGACCGATGCGGACCGATGCGGACCGCCGCGGACCGATGCGGACCGCCGCAGACCAACGCGGACCGGCGCGGACCGACGCGGACCGGGCGCGAGGACCGCCCAGTCGTCTATGTATGTTTCACCGGCACTTGGTGATAGGCCGGGTGCGGACCGACGCGGACCGGCGCGGACCGGGCGCGAGGGCCGGGCGCGAGGACCAGCGCGGACCGACGCGGACCGACGCGGACCGGGCCCGAGGACCGGCGCGGACCGGGCGCGAGGGCCGGGCGCGAGGACCGGCGCGGACCGGCGCGGACCGACGCGGACCGGGCGCGAGGACCGGCGCGGGCCGGGCGCGAGGGCCGGGCGCGAGGACCGGCGCGGACCGACGCGGACCGACGCGGACCGACGCGGACCGGGCGCGAGGACCGGCTGTGGACCGAGCGAGGACCGCGGGGGTGGGGGGGTGGTGGGGGGGGGGGGAGTCAGGGGGGGGTCTGTGGAGGGGGGGTGCGGGGGGGTGGGGGGGGGGGGGCAAGTTTCGTGGGGCGGCTATTGGCGGGGAGAAAAAAATTGGGGGGGGGGGGCAAAAAAAGTTGGGGGGGGGGAGGGGGGGCAAGTTTCGTGGGACGGCCAATGGCGAGGAGAAAAAATTTTTGGGGGGGGGAGAGGGGGGGGGGGGCGGGGCGGGGGGCGGGCCACAAACTGCCGAGCCACACGGGCGCCGTGGACGGGCGCGAGGACCGGGCGCGAGCGCGGACCGACGCGGACCGACGCGGACCGACGCGGACCGGGCGCGAGGACCGGCGCGGGCCGGGCGCGAGGACCGGCGCGGACCGACGCGGACCGGGCGCGAGGACCGGCGCGGGCCGGGCGCGAGGGCCGGGCGCGAGGACCGGCGCGGACCGACGCGGACCGGTGCGGACCGGCGCGGACCGGTGCGGACCGACGCGGACCGGCGCGGACCGGTGCGGACCGACACGGACCGGGCGCGAGGACCGAGCGAGGACCGGCGGAGCGAGGGACGCGCGCGACTCCGTCGAGCTCCAAGGGGCAACTGGTTGGTTAGGTTAGGTTAGGTTAGGTTAGGTTAGGTTAGGTTAGGTTAGGTTAGGTTAGGTTAGGTTAGGTTAGGTTAGGTTAGGTTAGGTTAGGTTAGGTTAGGTTAGGTTAGGTTAGGTTAGGTTAGGTTAGGTTAGGTTAGGTTAGGTTAGGTTAGGTTAGGTTAGGTTAGGTTAGGTTAGGTTAGGTTAGGTTAGGTTAGGTTAGGTTAGGTTAGGTTAGGTTAGGTTAGGTTAGGTTAGGTTAGGTTAGGTTAGGTTAGGTTAGGTTAGGTTAGGTTAGGTTAGGTTAGGTTAGGTTAGGTTAGGTTAGGTTAGGTTAGGTTAGGTTAGGTTAGGTTAGGTTAGGTTAGGTTAGGTTAGGTTAGGTTAGGTTAGGTTAGGTTAGGTTAGGTTAGGTTAGGTTAGGTTAGGTTAGGTTAGGTTAGGTTAGGTTAGGTTAGGTTAGGTTAGGTTAGGTTAGGTTAGGTTAGGTTAGGTTAGGTTAGGTTAGGTTAGGTTAGGTTAGGTTAGGTTAGGTTAGGTTAGGTTAGGTTAGGTTAGGTTAGGTTAGGTTAGGTTAGGTTAGGTTAGGTTAGGTTAGGTTAGGTTAGGTTAGGTTAGGTTAGGTTAGGTTAGGTTAGGTTAGGTTAGGTTAGGTTAGGTTAGGTTAGGTTAGGTTAGGTTAGGTTAGGTTAGGTTAGGTTAGGTTAGGTTAGGTTAGGTTAGGTTAGGTTAGGTTAGGTTAGGTTAGGTTAGGTTAGGTTAGGTTAGGTTAGGTTAGGTTAGGTTAGGTTAGGTTAGGTTAGGTTAGGTTAGGTTAGGTTAGGTTAGGTTAGGTTAGGTTAGGTTAGGTTAGGTTAGGTTAGGTTAGGTTAGGTTAGGTTAGGTTAGGTTAGGTTAGGTTAGGTTAGGTTAGGTTAGGTTAGGTTAGGTTAGGTTAGGTTAGGTTAGGTTAGGTTAGGTTAGGTTAGGTTAGGTTAGGTTAGGTTAGGTTAGGTTAGGTTAGGTTAGGTTAGGTTAGGTTAGGTTAGGTTAGGTTAGGTTAGGTTAGGTTAGGTTAGGTTAGGTTAGGTTAGGTTAGGTTAGGTTAGGTTAGGTTAGGTTAGGTTAGGTTAGGTTAGGTTAGGTTAGGTTAGGTTAGGTTAGGTTAGGTTAGGTTAGGTTAGGTTAGGTTAGGTTAGGTTAGGTTAGGTTAGGTTAGGTTAGGTTAGGTTAGGTTAGGTTAGGTTAGGTTAGGTTAGGTTAGGTTAGGTTAGGTTAGGTTAGGTTAGGTTAGGTTAGGTTAGGTTAGGTTAGGTTAGGTTAGGTTAGGTTAGGTTAGGTTAGGTTAGGTTAGGTTAGGTTAGGTTAGGTTAGGTTAGGTTAGGTTAGGTTAGGTTAGGTTAGGTTAGGTTAGGTTAGGTTAGGTTAGGTTAGGTTAGGTTAGGTTAGGTTAGGTTAGGTTAGGTTAGGTTAGGTTAGGTTAGGTTAGGTTAGGTTAGGTTAGGTTAGGTTAGGTTAGGTTAGGTTAGGTTAGGTTAGGTTAGGTTAGGTTAGGTTAGGTTAGGTTAGGTTAGGTTAGGTTAGGTTAGGTTAGGTTAGGTTAGGTTAGGTTAGGTTAGGTTAGGTTAGGTTAGGTTAGGTTAGGTTAGGTTAGGTTAGGTTAGGTTAGGTTAGGTTAGGTTAGGTTAGGTTAGGTTAGGTTAGGTTAGGTTAGGTTAGGTTAGGTTAGGTTAGGTTAGGTTAGGTTAGGTTAGGTTAGGTTAGGTTAGGTTAGGTTAGGTTAGGTTAGGTTAGGTTAGGTTAGGTTAGGTTAGGTTAGGTTAGGTTAGGTTAGGTTAGGTTAGGTTAGGTTAGGTTAGGTTAGGTTAGGTTAGGTTAGGTTAGGTTAGGTTAGGTTAGGTTAGGTTAGGTTAGGTTAGGTTAGGTTAGGTTAGGTTAGGTTAGGTTAGGTTAGGTTAGGTTAGGTTAGGTTAGGTTAGGTTAGGTTAGGTTAGGTTAGGTTAGGTTAGGTTAGGTTAGGTTAGGTTAGGTTAGGTTAGGTTAGGTTAGGTTAGGTTAGGTTAGGTTAGGTTAGGTTAGGTTAGGTTAGGTTAGGTTAGGTTAGGTTAGGTTAGGTTAGGTTAGGTTAGGTTAGGTTAGGTTAGGTTAGGTTAGGTTAGGTTAGGTTAGGTTAGGTTAGGTTAGGTTAGGTTAGGTTAGGTTAGGTTAGGTTAGGTTAGGTTAGGTTAGGTTAGGTTAGGTTAGGTTAGGTTAGGTTAGGTTAGGTTAGGTTAGGTTAGGTTAGGTTAGGTTAGGTTAGGTTAGGTTAGGTTAGGTTAGGTTAGGTTAGGTTAGGTTAGGTTAGGTTAGGTTAGGTTAGGTTAGGTTAGGTTTTTTTTTTTTTTTTTTTTTTTTTTTTTTTTATCTCCATTTTAGCCACACAAGGTACTTTATTATATTATATTAGGGGACGTCCATTAGGACCTAAAGCTACTAACTTACGCTAGTACAGAGTTATTCTTAAAGCTAAGATTCGACACTTAGGTACCGGCAGGCGTGCCACACCAAGAGTGGGTGGAGTTACGAACCGGGCTCACGGCCCTCCGAGGCGGTTAGGGATGCCTGCTCTCGGAGGGCCTGGGGGACAGAAAAAGATGGACTGGGAGTGCTGGGGGAAGGAAATAGAGAATTTTCCCCCAGCACTAGCCTTTACAGGTATAAACATAGGCCGCCCAGTACAGATGTTACAAGCAGAGGATCTTAAACTAACTTACTAACTAACTTACAACTAATTTCCAACATAAAAATGGTTAACACAAATTTCGACTTGTTACTGATTAATTATACTGGTTACTTTGGCTATATACATGGTTACCAGGTCATTAATCACTACCAGTTGACACAGTTATTAATCTACACACACACGTGTTACATATATTTACAGAAATAAGACAATTAGTGCAATATAGACTGTTGGTTTTAGTCTTACAATAAAAGAAAGAGAGTTAAATTTTTAAGTTAAACAAGTGCAAGTTAGTGATGAAAGAAAGCGCTAAGTTTAATTTCAATTATACTGTACACAATTGTATGTTGATTAATTAATCAACACATAAAATTACAACACAACACATAGCATTAAACAAAAAATGGTCAATTAGTACAATATGGACTGTTGGTTTTATAATAGAAAGGAGTTAAATTTTTTATAATCAGACAAGGGCAAATTAGATAGAGGAAAAATGCTAAGTTTTGCTCACATTGTACTGTAATCAATTAATTAATGGGACTTAATTGTTTGAACGTTAAGCTTTTAAGACAGTCCAGACCCGCGAGCCAGCCCCGAGGGCCACCAGCCTCACCCTGTGGGCCGGGACCGTGCACAGATCCTAATAGGCCACTGAGGCTGGGGCTAGCCCAGTGAAGGGCCACTCCTATTAAAAATGCCAGCCCCTTGAGCCCCTCAGATCGCCTGTCCCACCAGCGCCAGCAGTGAGCGGGCGGAGCCCCGGGTCGGGCCCTTGGGTCGTAGACTTAGTAATGAATATAGAAAGTTTATTAATAGAGAGGCAAATTGATGTCGTTAATTAATTGATTTAAGGACTACGAGACCGTGAGAGCCATCAGGGCAAGCCCCGAGGACCACTCAGGGTGTGATACAAAATGACAATTAAATAGAGCAATATTAGTAAAAAGAGATGAGACGATACACATTGAATTTGATCCTGCGGTCGGCGCCGCTCAGCCGAGCCTAGACACCCACGCCGGCCAAGAAGCCGAAGGCCGGGCGCGGGGACAGCAAGCCGGGCCCAAGGACCGAGGCCGACAGTCCCCGCGCCCGACCCACGGCCCCCAACCCAGCGCGGGTCAGCCCGTCAGAGCGGCGCCCATCCCAGGTACCAGTTATGAACATTCTACACTAGTGAAAAATAAAATAAAAGGGGACACATAGAACACAGAAAGAAAACTAGACTAAAAGAGGCGGTCACACGACCGCCAAGACACAGCACACGACCAGTCCACAGGTGTTTTGTGGCTGGAGGACTACAGAGAGTAGTCCACCTTGGCCAAGACTCTGGCCTTCATGGCCTTTTGCCGAGGGCAGGCCTGGTCGAGCGCTGTGTGCTTGGCGCTCGTGTCGGTCTTGAATCTCACGTTGTGCGTTGTGCAGTTGGCGCAGCTTGGAGCCAGCGCCTTGTTGGGGCACTGCGACGGCAGGTGACCGGCCGTCGCGCAGTGTGCGCAGACTGGTGTCTCGGCGGAGCAGCGCGTCTGTGTGTGCCCGAACTGGAGGCAACGACGGCACTGCAGGAATGGAGAAAACTCCTCGGCGTGCACCCTCTGGTGGTCGAGGCGTACACGGCCCAGGGAGAGGATGGTGTGGAACACCCTGGGCGGCACCGTGAGGACCGCGTTGTATAAGTTGGGGTTCCGGTTCCTCCGCAGGAAGCGCAGCTTGATCCGCTCGTCGTTCCCCAACTCAGGATTCTGCTCTTTCAAGGTAGCAATGAGGTCTTTGCTTGCCGTATCCTTGGAGATGCCCTTGAGGGCGATCATCGGCATTAGCTTCCGCTCCGGTTCAGCACTGACGCCGGAGGTCTCTGTATTGCTGTTAATACGCCTCATTGCCTCCTTCAGGTGGTCCGTTGAGTCGAATTCGACCCTCGCCTTTCCCCGCGAGAGCATCTCAACCTTGGCCGCCGTGAATTTGACCTCGCGGAAAGGAATGGTGGCTCGCAAGGTCTTGGTTACCGCCTGTCTGTCGGCCTTCTGGTCTTTAGAGGCCATAATGAGCGCCGGGCGTGAGCTTCTCTCTTCCCGTAGCCGGGGCTGAGTGTCCCCTACCACGGGTTGAGCCGGCGTGGAGGCGAGTGTCTGGGCGTAGGTCTTGGTAGTGGAGGAGGAGGGCTGGGCGGTCAGAGTGGGTTTCATGCGCCCGAACTCTGTTCTTACCGCCTGGGTGACAGCCTTGGTCACGGCGGCCGCGAGAGCCTCCTCGCAGCAGTGGCTATTGGTGGTGGCAGCGGCGGTGGTGGTGGGTGCCGCTGGTGCTGGGCCCTTGTCCCGGCCAGATGTAGAAGACTCCTCCAGGTGCTTGAGGTGTACCTTTTGAAGCAGCCGAGCCGCATCCACGCTGCACTGGACCGCCCGCTCCCGGTTCTCCTTTCTCACACTTTTCTCCTCGTTGAGCAAGACTGGTATGGTGGCCATAAGGCCGTGGAGCTCCAATAGTAGCGAGGAGAAGGGAGTGTCTCCAAAGTCAGCGCTGGGGAAGTAGTTCGCAGGTGTCTTGCGCTTGCAGGCTGACTGCGAGGCGCCGGTGGCAGGAGTGTTGCGCGGGCGCGGAGTGGTCGCCGCCGGGGGTCGGTAAGTCCCAAAACCCCCAAAACCCGCAGAGTTCACAGAGCGCGGTGAGTCCGCGCGGAGAGTTCCCGCCGAGCTGGTTGGTGACAGGCACCTCTCGCTCTCTACAGACACGAAGGAATTGTCCGCGGAGTGCGCCTCAGAAAGACTGCTGAGGGGTGGAGAGCGAGATGCTGGTTGGGTGCTCGGTGCCTCGGTGACTTCCCGCGATCGCGCGCGGGTCAGCCTTCGGGAAGGAAGTGGTGATGACTTGGCTAGCGGCATCTTAAGCACTTACAGTCAGTCCGATGTCCAAAGTGTACACTGCAATCCAGGTATCACTGCAATCCTTTGATGTCACAATCACACGGTTCCACTATCGCAAAGTCACCACACAGTGTTTCACCACTCAGTTGAAAATCGCAACCCAATGTCCCCAGACAGTCCGATGTTTCACCGGTACTTGGTGATAACCGGTCGCGAGAATCGGGCGCGAGGACCGCCCTGTCGTCGATGTGAGTTCAACCGGCACTTGGTGATAACCGGGCGCGAGGGTCGGGCGCGAGGACCACACGGTCGTCGATGTAGGTTTCACCGGCACTAGGTGATAGGCCGGGCGCGAGGGCCGGGCGCGAGGACCGGGCGCGACGCCCGGGCGCGAGGACCGGGCGCGAGGGGCGGGCGCGAGGGGTGGGCGCGAGGGCCGGGCGCGAGGACCGCACAGTCGTCGATATACGCCGCACCGGCACTTGATGATAGCCTGGGCGCGAGGGCCGGGCGCGAGGACCGGGCGCGAGGGGCGGGCGCGAGGGGCAGGCGCGAAGGCCGGGCGCGAGGACCGATCAGTCGTCGATATGCGCAGCACCGGTATTTGATGATAGCCTGGGCGCGAGGGCCGGGCGCGAGGACCGGGCGCGAGGGGCGGGCGCGAGGGGCAGGCGCGAAGGCCGGGCGCGAGGACCGATCAGTCGTCGATATGCGCAGCACCGGTATTTGATGATAGCCTGGGCGCGAGGGCCGGGCGCGAGGACCGGGCGCGACGCCCGGGCGCGAGGACCGGGCGCGAGGGGCGGGCGCGAGGGCTCGGTACTTAGGTGGGCTAGAAGGGTGGGCTCCAGAGGGGGTGCGGGGTAGGTGGTCGGGGGGGGGGGGGTCGGGGGGGGGGGTCTCTGGAGGGGGGGTGCGGGGGGTGGGGGGGGGGGGGGGGGGGGGGGGGCAAGTTTCGTGGGGCGGCTATTGGCGGGGAGAAAAAATTTTGGGGGGGGGCAAAAAATTTGGGGGGGGGGGGGGGGGGGGGGGCAAGTTTCGTGGGACGGCTATTGGCGGGGAGAAAAAATTTTGGGGGGGGGCAAAAATTTTGGGGGGGGGGGGAGGGGGGGCAAGTTTCGTGGGACGGCCAATGGCGAGGAGAAAAAATTTGGAGGGGGGAGGGGGTGGGGGGCGGGGCGAAGACAGTCGCGCGGCCGCCGCGGCCGAGGTCGGGCGCGAGGGTCGGGCGCGAGGGCCGGGCGCGAGGGCCGGGCGCGAGGACCGGGCGCGACGCCCGGGCGCGAGGGGTCGGGCGCGAGGACCGCACTGTCGTCGATGCACACACAATCGCCGGCACTTGGTGATAGCCGGGCGCGAGGGTCGGGCGCGAGGACCGGGCGCGAGGGGCGGGCGCGAGGGCCGGGCGCGAGGGCCGGGCGCGAGGACCGGGCGCGAGGGCCGGGCGCGAGGACCGGGCGCGGACCGCGAGGACCGGGCGCGAGGGGCGGGCGCGAGGGCCGGGCGCGAGGGCCGGGCGCGAGGGCCGGGCGCGAGGACCGGGCGCGAGGACCGGGCGCGAGGGCCGGGCGCGAGGGCCGGGCGCGAGGACCGCGAGGACCGGGCGCGAGGGGCGGGCGCGAGGGCCGGGCGCGAGGGCCGGGCGCGAGGGCCGGGCGCGAGGACCGGGCGCGAGGACCGGGCGCGAGGGCCGGGCGCGAGGGCCGGGCGCGAGGACCGGCGGAGCGAGGGACGCGCGCGACTCCGTCGAGCTCCACGGGGCGACTGGTTGGTTAGGTTAGGTTAGGTTAGGTTAGGTTAGGTTAGGTTAGGTTAGGTTAGGTTAGGTTAGGTTAGGTTAGGTTAGGTTAGGTTAGGTTAGGTTAGGTTAGGTTAGGTTAGGTTAGGTTAGGTTAGGTTAGGTTAGGTTAGGTTAGGTTAGGTTAGGTTAGGTTAGGTTAGGTTAGGTTAGGTTAGGTTAGGTTAGGTTAGGTTAGGTTAGGTTAGGTTAGGTTAGGTTAGGTTAGGTTAGGTTAGGTTAGGTTAGGTTAGGTTAGGTTAGGTTAGGTTAGGTTAGGTTAGGTTAGGTTAGGTTAGGTTAGGTTAGGTTAGGTTAGGTTAGGTTAGGTTAGGTTAGGTTAGGTTAGGTTAGGTTAGGTTAGGTTAGGTTAGGTTAGGTTAGGTTAGGTTAGGTTAGGTTAGGTTAGGTTAGGTTAGGTTAGGTTAGGTTAGGTTAGGTTAGGTTAGGTTAGGTTAGGTTAGGTTAGGTTAGGTTAGGTTAGGTTAGGTTAGGTTAGGTTAGGTTAGGTTAGGTTAGGTTAGGTTAGGTTAGGTTAGGTTAGGTTAGGTTAGGTTAGGTTAGGTTAGGTTAGGTTAGGTTAGGTTAGGTTAGGTTAGGTTAGGTTAGGTTAGGTTAGGTTAGGTTAGGTTAGGTTAGGTTAGGTTAGGTTAGGTTAGGTTAGGTTAGGTTAGGTTAGGTTAGGTTAGGTTAGGTTAGGTTAGGTTAGGTTAGGTTAGGTTAGGTTAGGTTAGGTTAGGTTAGGTTAGGTTAGGTTAGGTTAGGTTAGGTTAGGTTAGGTTAGGTTAGGTTAGGTTAGGTTAGGTTAGGTTAGGTTAGGTTAGGTTAGGTTAGGTTAGGTTAGGTTAGGTTAGGTTAGGTTAGGTTAGGTTAGGTTAGGTTAGGTTAGGTTAGGTTAGGTTAGGTTAGGTTAGGTTAGGTTAGGTTAGGTTAGGTTAGGTTAGGTTAGGTTAGGTTAGGTTAGGTTAGGTTAGGTTAGGTTAGGTTAGGTTAGGTTAGGTTAGGTTAGGTTAGGTTAGGTTAGGTTAGGTTAGGTTAGGTTAGGTTAGGTTAGGTTAGGTTAGGTTAGGTTAGGTTAGGTTAGGTTAGGTTAGGTTAGGTTAGGTTAGGTTAGGTTAGGTTAGGTTAGGTTAGGTTAGGTTAGGTTAGGTTAGGTTAGGTTAGGTTAGGTTAGGTTAGGTTAGGTTAGGTTAGGTTAGGTTAGGTTAGGTTAGGTTAGGTTAGGTTAGGTTAGGTTAGGTTAGGTTAGGTTAGGTTAGGTTAGGTTAGGTTAGGTTAGGTTAGGTTAGGTTAGGTTAGGTTAGGTTAGGTTAGGTTAGGTTAGGTTAGGTTAGGTTAGGTTAGGTTAGGTTAGGTTAGGTTAGGTTAGGTTAGGTTAGGTTAGGTTAGGTTAGGTTAGGTTAGGTTAGGTTAGGTTAGGTTAGGTTAGGTTAGGTTAGGTTAGGTTAGGTTAGGTTAGGTTAGGTTAGGTTAGGTTAGGTTAGGTTAGGTTAGGTTAGGTTAGGTTAGGTTAGGTTAGGTTAGGTTAGGTTAGGTTAGGTTAGGTTAGGTTAGGTTAGGTTAGGTTAGGTTAGGTTAGGTTAGGTTAGGTTAGGTTAGGTTAGGTTAGGTTAGGTTAGGTTAGGTTAGGTTAGGTTAGGTTAGGTTAGGTTAGGTTAGGTTAGGTTAGGTTAGGTTAGGTTAGGTTAGGTTAGGTTAGGTTAGGTTAGGTTAGGTTAGGTTAGGTTAGGTTAGGTTAGGTTAGGTTAGGTTAGGTTAGGTTAGGTTAGGTTAGGTTAGGTTAGGTTAGGTTAGGTTAGGTTAGGTTAGGTTAGGTTAGGTTAGGTTAGGTTAGGTTAGGTTAGGTTAGGTTAGGTTAGGTTAGGTTAGGTTAGGTTAGGTTAGGTTAGGTTAGGTTAGGTTAGGTTAGGTTAGGTTAGGTTAGGTTAGGTTAGGTTAGGTTAGGTTAGGTTAGGTTAGGTTAGGTTAGGTTAGGTTAGGTTAGGTTAGGTTAGGTTAGGTTAGGTTAGGTTAGGTTAGGTTAGGTTAGGTTAGGTTAGGTTAGGTTAGGTTAGGTTAGGTTAGGTTAGGTTAGGTTAGGTTAGGTTAGGTTAGGTTAGGTTAGGTTAGGTTAGGTTAGGTTAGGTTAGGTTAGGTTAGGTTAGGTTAGGTTAGGTTAGGTTAGGTTAGGTTAGGTTAGGTTAGGTTAGGTTAGGTTAGGTTAGGTTAGGTTAGGTTAGGTTAGGTTAGGTTAGGTTAGGTTAGGTTAGGTTAGGTTAGGTTAGGTTAGGTTAGGTTAGGTTAGGTTAGGTTAGGTTAGGTTAGGTTAGGTTAGGTTAGGTTAGGTTAGGTTAGGTTAGGTTAGGTTAGGTTAGGTTAGGTTAGGTTAGGTTAGGTTAGGTTAGGTTAGGTTAGGTTAGGTTAGGTTAGGTTAGGTTAGGTTAGGTTAGGTTAGGTTAGGTTAGGTTAGGTTAGGTTAGGTTAGGTTAGGTTAGGTTAGGTTAGGTTAGGTTAGGTTAGGTTAGGTTAGGTTAGGTTAGGTTAGGTTAGGTTAGGTTAGGTTAGGTTAGGTTAGGTTAGGTTAGGTTAGGTTAGGTTAGGTTAGGTTAGGTTAGGTTAGGTTAGGTTAGGTTAGGTTAGGTTAGGTTAGGTTAGGTTAGGTTAGGTTAGGTTAGGTTAGGTTAGGTTAGGTTAGGTTAGGTTAGGTTAGGTTAGGTTAGGTTAGGTTAGGTTAGGTTAGGTTAGGTTAGGTTAGGTTAGGTTAGGTTAGGTTAGGTTAGGTTAGGTTAGGTTAGGTTAGGTTAGGTTAGGTTAGGTTAGGTTAGGTTAGGTTAGGTTAGGTTAGGTTAGGTTAGGTTAGGTTAGGTTAGGTTAGGTTAGGTTAGGTTAGGTTAGGTTAGGTTAGGTTAGGTTAGGTTAGGTTAGGTTAGGTTAGGTTAGGTTAGGTTAGGTTAGGTTAGGTTAGGTTAGGTTAGGTTAGGTTAGGTTAGGTTAGGTTAGGTTAGGTTAGGTTAGGTTAGGTTAGGTTAGGTTAGGTTAGGTTAGGTTAGGTTAGGTTAGGTTAGGTTAGGTTAGGTTAGGTTAGGTTAGGTTAGGTTAGGTTAGGTTAGGTTAGGTTAGGTTAGGTTAGGTTAGGTTAGGTTAGGTTAGGTTAGGTTAGGTTAGGTTAGGTTAGGTTAGGTTAGGTTAGGTTAGGTTAGGTTAGGTTAGGTTAGGTTAGGTTAGGTTAGGTTAGGTTAGGTTAGGTTAGGTTAGGTTAGGTTAGGTTAGGTTAGGTTAGGTTAGGTTAGGTTAGGTTAGGTTAGGTTAGGTTAGGTTAGGTTAGGTTAGGTTAGGTTAGGTTAGGTTAGGTTAGGTTAGGTTAGGTTAGGTTAGGTTAGGTTAGGTTAGGTTAGGTTAGGTTAGGTTAGGTTAGGTTAGGTTAGGTTAGGTTAGGTTAGGTTAGGTTAGGTTAGGTTAGGTTAGGTTAGGTTAGGTTAGGTTAGGTTAGGTTAGGTTAGGTTAGGTTAGGTTAGGTTAGGTTAGGTTAGGTTAGGTTAGGTTAGGTTAGGTTAGGTTAGGTTAGGTTAGGTTAGGTTAGGTTAGGTTAGGTTAGGTTAGGTTAGGTTAGGTTAGGTTAGGTTAGGTTAGGTTAGGTTAGGTTAGGTTAGGTTAGGTTAGGTTAGGTTAGGTTAGGTTAGGTTAGGTTAGGTTAGGTTAGGTTAGGTTAGGTTAGGTTAGGTTAGGTTAGGTTAGGTTAGGTTAGGTTAGGTTAGGTTAGGTTAGGTTAGGTTAGGTTAGGTTAGGTTAGGTTAGGTTAGGTTAGGTTAGGTTAGGTTAGGTTAGGTTAGGTTAGGTTAGGTTAGGTTAGGTTAGGTTAGGTTAGGTTAGGTTAGGTTAGGTTAGGTTAGGTTAGGTTAGGTTAGGTTAGGTTAGGTTAGGTTAGGTTAGGTTAGGTTAGGTTAGGTTAGGTTAGGTTAGGTTAGGTTAGGTTAGGTTAGGTTAGGTTAGGTTAGGTTAGGTTAGGTTAGGTTAGGTTAGGTTAGGTTAGGTTAGGTTAGGTTAGGTTAGGTTAGGTTAGGTTAGGTTAGGTTAGGTTAGGTTAGGTTAGGTTAGGTTAGGTTAGGTTAGGTTAGGTTAGGTTAGGTTAGGTTAGGTTAGGTTAGGTTAGGTTAGGTTAGGTTAGGTTAGGTTAGGTTAGGTTAGGTTAGGTTAGGTTAGGTTAGGTTAGGTTAGGTTAGGTTAGGTTAGGTTAGGTTAGGTTAGGTTAGGTTAGGTTAGGTTAGGTTAGGTTAGGTTAGGTTAGGTTAGGTTAGGTTAGGTTAGGTTAGGTTAGGTTAGGTTAGGTTAGGTTAGGTTAGGTTAGGTTAGGTTAGGTTAGGTTAGGTTAGGTTAGGTTAGGTTAGGTTAGGTTAGGTTAGGTTAGGTTAGGTTAGGTTAGGTTAGGTTAGGTTAGGTTAGGTTAGGTTAGGTTAGGTTAGGTTAGGTTAGGTTAGGTTAGGTTAGGTTAGGTTAGGTTAGGTTAGGTTAGGTTAGGTTAGGTTAGGTTAGGTTAGGTTAGGTTAGGTTAGGTTAGGTTAGGTTAGGTTAGGTTAGGTTAGGTTAGGTTAGGTTAGGTTAGGTTAGGTTAGGTTAGGTTAGGTTAGGTTAGGTTAGGTTAGGTTAGGTTAGGTTAGGTTAGGTTAGGTTAGGTTAGGTTAGGTTAGGTTAGGTTAGGTTAGGTTAGGTTAGGTTAGGTTAGGTTAGGTTAGGTTAGGTTAGGTTAGGTTAGGTTAGGTTAGGTTAGGTTAGGTTAGGTTAGGTTAGGTTAGGTTAGGTTAGGTTAGGTTAGGTTAGGTTAGGTTAGGTTAGGTTAGGTTAGGTTAGGTTAGGTTAGGTTAGGTTAGGTTAGGTTAGGTTAGGTTAGGTTAGGTTAGGTTAGGTTAGGTTAGGTTAGGTTAGGTTAGGTTAGGTTAGGTTAGGTTAGGTTAGGTTAGGTTAGGTTAGGTTAGGTTAGGTTAGGTTAGGTTAGGTTAGGTTAGGTTAGGTTAGGTTAGGTTAGGTTAGGTTAGGTTAGGTTAGGTTAGGTTAGGTTAGGTTAGGTTAGGTTAGGTTAGGTTAGGTTAGGTTAGGTTAGGTTAGGTTAGGTTAGGTTAGGTTAGGTTAGGTTAGGTTAGGTTAGGTTAGGTTAGGTTAGGTTAGGTTAGGTTAGGTTAGGTTAGGTTAGGTTAGGTTAGGTTAGGTTAGGTTAGGTTAGGTTAGGTTAGGTTAGGTTAGGTTAGGTTAGGTTAGGTTAGGTTAGGTTAGGTTAGGTTAGGTTAGGTTAGGTTAGGTTAGGTTAGGTTAGGTTAGGTTAGGTTAGGTTAGGTTAGGTTAGGTTAGGTTAGGTTAGGTTAGGTTAGGTTAGGTTAGGTTAGGTTAGGTTAGGTTAGGTTAGGTTAGGTTAGGTTAGGTTAGGTTAGGTTAGGTTAGGTTAGGTTAGGTTAGGTTAGGTTAGGTTAGGTTAGGTTAGGTTAGGTTAGGTTAGGTTAGGTTAGGTTAGGTTAGGTTAGGTTAGGTTAGGTTAGGTTAGGTTAGGTTAGGTTAGGTTAGGTTAGGTTAGGTTAGGTTAGGTTAGGTTAGGTTAGGTTAGGTTAGGTTAGGTTAGGTTAGGTTAGGTTAGGTTAGGTTAGGTTAGGTTAGGTTAGGTTAGGTTAGGTTAGGTTAGGTTAGGTTAGGTTAGGTTAGGTTAGGTTAGGTTAGGTTAGGTTAGGTTAGGTTAGGTTAGGTTAGGTTAGGTTAGGTTAGGTTAGGTTAGGTTAGGTTAGGTTAGGTTAGGTTAGGTTAGGTTAGGTTAGGTTAGGTTAGGTTAGGTTAGGTTAGGTTAGGTTAGGTTAGGTTAGGTTAGGTTAGGTTAGGTTAGGTTAGGTTAGGTTAGGTTAGGTTAGGTTAGGTTAGGTTAGGTTAGGTTAGGTTAGGTTAGGTTAGGTTAGGTTAGGTTAGGTTAGGTTAGGTTAGGTTAGGTTAGGTTAGGTTAGGTTAGGTTAGGTTAGGTTAGGTTAGGTTAGGTTAGGTTAGGTTAGGTTAGGTTAGGTTAGGTTAGGTTAGGTTAGGTTAGGTTAGGTTAGGTTAGGTTAGGTTAGGTTAGGTTAGGTTAGGTTAGGTTAGGTTAGGTTAGGTTAGGTTAGGTTAGGTTAGGTTAGGTTAGGTTAGGTTAGGTTAGGTTAGGTTAGGTTAGGTTAGGTTAGGTTAGGTTAGGTTAGGTTAGGTTAGGTTAGGTTAGGTTAGGTTAGGTTAGGTTAGGTTAGGTTAGGTTAGGTTAGGTTAGGTTAGGTTAGGTTAGGTTAGGTTAGGTTAGGTTAGGTTAGGTTAGGTTAGGTTAGGTTAGGTTAGGTTAGGTTAGGTTAGGTTAGGTTAGGTTAGGTTAGGTTAGGTTAGGTTAGGTTAGGTTAGGTTAGGTTAGGTTAGGTTAGGTTAGGTTAGGTTAGGTTAGGTTAGGTTAGGTTAGGTTAGGTTAGGTTAGGTTAGGTTAGGTTAGGTTAGGTTAGGTTAGGTTAGGTTAGGTTAGGTTAGGTTAGGTTAGGTTAGGTTAGGTTAGGTTAGGTTAGGTTAGGTTAGGTTAGGTTAGGTTAGGTTAGGTTAGGTTAGGTTAGGTTAGGTTAGGTTAGGTTAGGTTAGGTTAGGTTAGGTTAGGTTAGGTTAGGTTAGGTTAGGTTAGGTTAGGTTAGGTTAGGTTAGGTTAGGTTAGGTTAGGTTAGGTTAGGTTAGGTTAGGTTAGGTTAGGTTAGGTTAGGTTAGGTTAGGTTAGGTTAGGTTAGGTTAGGTTAGGTTAGGTTAGGTTAGGTTAGGTTAGGTTAGGTTAGGTTAGGTTAGGTTAGGTTAGGTTAGGTTAGGTTAGGTTAGGTTAGGTTAGGTTAGGTTAGGTTAGGTTAGGTTAGGTTAGGTTAGGTTAGGTTAGGTTAGGTTAGGTTAGGTTAGGTTAGGTTAGGTTAGGTTAGGTTAGGTTAGGTTAGGTTAGGTTAGGTTAGGTTAGGTTAGGTTAGGTTAGGTTAGGTTAGGTTAGGTTAGGTTAGGTTAGGTTAGGTTAGGTTAGGTTAGGTTAGGTTAGGTTAGGTTAGGTTAGGTTAGGTTAGGTTAGGTTAGGTTAGGTTAGGTTAGGTTAGGTTAGGTTAGGTTAGGTTAGGTTAGGTTAGGTTAGGTTAGGTTAGGTTAGGTTAGGTTAGGTTAGGTTAGGTTAGGTTAGGTTAGGTTAGGTTAGGTTAGGTTAGGTTAGGTTAGGTTAGGTTAGGTTAGGTTAGGTTAGGTTAGGTTAGGTTAGGTTAGGTTAGGTTAGGTTAGGTTAGGTTAGGTTAGGTTAGGTTAGGTTAGGTTAGGTTAGGTTAGGTTAGGTTAGGTTAGGTTAGGTTAGGTTAGGTTAGGTTAGGTTAGGTTAGGTTAGGTTAGGTTAGGTTAGGTTAGGTTAGGTTAGGTTAGGTTAGGTTAGGTTAGGTTAGGTTAGGTTAGGTTAGGTTAGGTTAGGTTAGGTTAGGTTAGGTTAGGTTAGGTTAGGTTAGGTTAGGTTAGGTTAGGTTAGGTTAGGTTAGGTTAGGTTAGGTTAGGTTAGGTTAGGTTAGGTTAGGTTAGGTTAGGTTAGGTTAGGTTAGGTTAGGTTAGGTTAGGTTAGGTTAGGTTAGGTTAGGTTAGGTTAGGTTAGGTTAGGTTAGGTTAGGTTAGGTTAGGTTAGGTTAGGTTAGGTTAGGTTAGGTTAGGTTAGGTTAGGTTAGGTTAGGTTAGGTTAGGTTAGGTTAGGTTAGGTTAGGTTAGGTTAGGTTAGGTTAGGTTAGGTTAGGTTAGGTTAGGTTAGGTTAGGTTAGGTTAGGTTAGGTTAGGTTAGGTTAGGTTAGGTTAGGTTAGGTTAGGTTAGGTTAGGTTAGGTTAGGTTAGGTTAGGTTAGGTTAGGTTAGGTTAGGTTAGGTTAGGTTAGGTTAGGTTAGGTTAGGTTAGGTTAGGTTAGGTTAGGTTAGGTTAGGTTAGGTTAGGTTAGGTTAGGTTAGGTTAGGTTAGGTTAGGTTAGGTTAGGTTAGGTTAGGTTAGGTTAGGTTAGGTTAGGTTAGGTTAGGTTAGGTTAGGTTAGGTTAGGTTAGGTTAGGTTAGGTTAGGTTAGGTTAGGTTAGGTTAGGTTAGGTTAGGTTAGGTTAGGTTAGGTTAGGTTAGGTTAGGTTAGGTTAGGTTAGGTTAGGTTAGGTTAGGTTAGGTTAGGTTAGGTTAGGTTAGGTTAGGTTAGGTTAGGTTAGGTTAGGTTAGGTTAGGTTAGGTTAGGTTAGGTTAGGTTAGGTTAGGTTAGGTTAGGTTAGGTTAGGTTAGGTTATGGTTAGGTTAGGTTAGGTTAGGTTAGGTTAGGTTAGGTTAGGTTAGGTTAGGTTAGGTTAGGTTAGGTTAGGTTAGGTTAGGTTAGGTTAGGTTAGGTTAGGTTAGGTTAGGTTAGGTTAGGTTAGGTTAGGTTAGGTTAGGTTAGGTTAGGTTAGGTTAGGTTAGGTTAGGTTAGGTTAGGTTAGGTTAGGTTAGGTTAGGTTAGGTTAGGTTAGGTTAGGTTAGGTTAGGTTAGGTTAGGTTAGGTTAGGTTAGGTTAGGTTAGGTTAGGTTAGGTTAGGTTAGGTTAGGTTAGGTTAGGTTAGGTTAGGTTAGGTTAGGTTAGGTTAGGTTAGGTTAGGTTAGGTTAGGTTAGGTTAGGTTAGGTTAGGTTAGGTTAGGTTAGGTTAGGTTAGGTTAGGTTAGGTTAGGTTAGGTTAGGTTAGGTTAGGTTAGGTTAGGTTAGGTTAGGTTAGGTTAGGTTAGGTTAGGTTAGGTTAGGTTAGGTTAGGTTAGGTTAGGTTAGGTTAGGTTAGGTTAGGTTAGGTTAGGTTAGGTTAGGTTAGGTTAGGTTAGGTTAGGTTAGGTTAGGTTAGGTTAGGTTAGGTTAGGTTAGGTTAGGTTAGGTTAGGTTAGGTTAGGTTAGGTTAGGTTAGGTTAGGTTAGGTTAGGTTAGGTTAGGTTAGGTTAGGTTAGGTTAGGTTAGGTTAGGTTAGGTTAGGTTAGGTTAGGTTAGGTTAGGTTAGGTTAGGTTAGGTTAGGTTAGGTTAGGTTAGGTTAGGTTAGGTTAGGTTAGGTTAGGTTAGGTTAGGTTAGGTTAGGTTAGGTTAGGTTAGG